>NW_027140189.1:447500-747500 GCF_036365525.1 Heterodontus francisci | reverse complement strand
TATATTTCAATGATTTGGATGTGGGGACCAAATGAAATATTACCAAGTTTGCGTCTGACACAAAACTAGGTGGGAATGTGTACAGTGAGGAAGATGCAAAGGCGCTTCAAGGGGAATTGTTCAGACTTAGTGAGTGGGCAAGAACATGTTAGGTGGAATATAATATTGAAAAATAGAAGGTAATCCACTTTGGTAGGAGGAATAGATGTGCAGAGTATTTCCTAAATGATAAATTAGGAAGTGTAGATGTACAAAGGGGCCTGGGTGTCCTTGCCAAAAAGTCACTGAAAGCTAACATGCAGGTGCAGCAAACAATTACAAAGGTTAATGGCATGTTAGCCTTTATCGTAAGAGGATTTGAGTACAGGAGTAGTGAAGGCTTGCTACAATTGTACAGAAATTTAGTTTGACCGCACTTGGAGTATTGTGCGCAGTTTTAGTCCCCTTACTTTAGAGATACAGCACTGAAACTGGCCCTTCGGCCCACCGAGTCTGTGCCAACCAACAACCACCCATTTATACTAACCCTACAGCAATCCCATATTCCCTATCACCTCCCTACACTAGGGGCAATTTACAATGGCCAATTTACCTATCACCTGCAAGTCTTTGGATGTGGGAGGAACCCGGAGCACCCGGCTAAAACCCACGCAAACACAGGGAGAACTTGCAAACTCCACACAGGCAGTACCCAGAATCGAACCCGGGTCCCTGGAGCTGTGAGGCTACGGTGCTAACCACTGCGCCACTGTGCCGCCCGTAGGAAGGATATTATTGCCATAGAGGGAGTGCAACGACGGTTCATCAGACTTGTTCCTGGGATGGCGAGACTGTCCTATGAAGAGAGATTGGGGAAACTATTCTCTATGGTTTCGAAGAATGAGAGGTGATCTCATTGAAACCTACAAAATACTTTAGGAGATAGACAGGGTAGATGCAGCTAACATGTTACCCCTGGTTGGGGAATCTCGAATTAGCAGACACAATTTCAAAATAAGTGGGAAGCCACTTAGGACAGAGATGAGGAAACATTTCACTACTCAGAGGGTTGTGAATCTTTGGAATTCTCTACCCCAGAGGGCTGTGGAAGCTCAGTCATTGTTTATGTTTAAAGCAGAGATTGACACATTTCTAAATATCAATGAGATAAAAGGATATGAGGGTAGTGTGGGGAAAAGGCATTGAAGTGGATGATGAGCCACGATCATATTGAATGGCAGGTCAGGCTGGATGGACTGAATGGCCTACTCCTGCTCTTATGGTCCTATGTTCCTAAATCATTGATAGCCTCGGCTTCCACCACCCTCATGGGCAGTGAGTTCCAGCTCATTACCATCCACTGTGTAAAAAAACTCTTCCTCATATTCCTCCTGCATCTCTTACCCAAAACCTTCCATCTGTGTTCCCTGGTCCGTGTTTCATCAGTTAATGGGAACAGTTTTTCCTTGTCTATATCTTATCTAAAGCTTTCAAAATCATGAGGGGTCTGGACAGAGTAGGTAGGGAAAAACTGTTCCCACTCGTCAAACGATCAAGAACGGATGGGTTTAGATTTAATGTATTTGGTTTTAAAAATAGCAATGCCAACATGAGGAAAATATTTTCACACAGTTAGTGGTTAGGATCTGGAATGCACTGTCAGAGAGTGTGATTGAAAGAGGTTCACTTGACACATTCGAAAGGGAATTATTTAGACACCTGAAAAGGAAGAATGTGTAGGATTATGGGGGAAAGGCAGGGAAATGGCGCTAAGTGAATTACTCACTCGGAGAACAGGTGCAGATGCAATGGGCTGAATGAGCTCCATCTGTGCTGTAACAGCTCTGTGATTCTCTATGATTCTCTTATAATCTTATACACTTCTAGGAAATATTCCCTCAATCGCAATTACTCCAGGGAGAACAACCCCAGCTTTTCCAACTTAGTATTGTAACAAAAACCCCATCCCTGGAACAATTCTGGTAAATCTCCTCTGCACCCTCTCAAGGACAGTCACATCCTTCCTAAAGTATGATGACCAGAGCTGGACACAATACTCCACTTGGGGCCTAACCAGAGTTGTATACATTTTCAGCATAACTTCCTGCTTTGTAGTCTCTGCCTCTATTTAAGAAGCTCAAGATCTCATATGCTTTGTAGTCATTCTCTCAATATGTCCTGCCACCTTCAAAGTTCTCTGCACATCCACACACAGGTCCATCTGTTCCTTCACACTCTTTAGAACTGTACCATTCTGTCTGCATAGCCTCACACTATTGCTCCTGCCAAAATGCATCACCTCACACTCCTCTGTATTAAATTCCACCTGCCACTTCTCTGCCCATTCTGATAGCCTATCTCTATCCTGTTGTAGGCAGTTTATATCATCCTCACTGTTTACCACTCCTCCAAGTTTGGTGTCATAGGCAAATTTTGAGATTCTACTCTGAATTCCAAGATCGAAGTAATGGTTCAATTGAATCTGAATAGACTGTTATATGAAAGTCCATGTAAACCCCATCAACACCATTGCCTTCATCAACTCTCTCTGTTAACACCTCAAAAACTCCAGCAAGTTAGTTAAACATGATTTTCCCTCAAGAAATCCATGCTGGCTTTCCGTTATTAACTCGCATTTGTCCATGTGACTATTGATTTTGTCCCAAATTATTTTTTCTAGAAGTTTTCCCACCACTGTAGTTCAACTGACTGGCCTGTAGTGGCTGGGCTTAATTTTACACCCTCTTTTGAACAAGGGTGTAACGTTTGCAATTCTCCAGCCCTCTGTCATCACCCCCGAGTCTAAGGAAGATTGAAAAATTATGGTCAGTACCTCTGCGATTTCCACCCTCACTTCCCTCAGTATCCTTGGATGCATGTTATATTGTCCTGGTTTTTATTCACTTTAAGTACAGATAGCTAATCTAATACTTCCTCTTTCTCAATTTTAAACCAGTCTAGTATCTGACCTACCTCGTCTTTCAACATTGCCTGAGTTGCATCTTAGAATCATAGAAAGTTTATAGCACATAAAGAGACCACTTGGCGCATCGTGTCAATGCCAGCTGAAAACGATCCACCCATTCTAATCCCACCTTCCAGCTTTTGATAGATTATGGCACATGAGGTGCATATTCCGTTTGGAATGAGTTGTGGGTTCCTGCCTTAACTACCCTTCCGGGCAATGAATTCCAGACTCCCACCACCCTCTGGGAGAAAGTTAAGTCCTCATCTCCCCTATAGTCTTTCTACCAAGCACTTTAAATCTATGCCACTTCGTCACTGATCTCTATGCTAAGGTGAATCGACCCTTCACCTCCACTCTATCCAGGCCCCACGCAATTTTGTACATTTGAATCACATTTCCCCTCTGCCTTCTCTGTTCCAAGGAGAACAGCCCCAGACTATATAACCTTTCCTGGTAGCTGACATGATCGAGGTTTACAAAGTTATGAGCGGCATGGACAGAGTGGATAGTCAGAAGATTTTTCCCAGGGTGGAAGAGTCAGTTACTATTGGACATAGGTTTAAGGTACGAGGTGCAAAGTTTAGAGGGGATGTGCGAGGCAAGTTTTTTACATCGAGGGTGGTGAGTGCCTGGAACTTGCTGTCAGGGGAGGTGGTGGAAGCAGGTATGATAGCGACGTTTAAGAGACATCTTGACAAATACATGAACAGGATGGGAATAGAGGGATATGGGCCCCGGAAGTGCAGAAGGATTTAGTTTAGGCAGGCATCAAGATCGGTGCAGGCTTGGAGGGCCGAATGGCCTGTTCCTGTGCTGCACTGTTCTTTGTCATTTCTTCTTTGTTATTCTGTGAGGTTGGACGATTCGGTGGTCTTCTGGCTGAAATTGTTTTCCTGAAGTTTTTGGCTGGTTGAAGTGCATTTGTGGCAGGCACACATGGCTCAGTGTTTTCTTGGAGGCAGATTTGTAGGTGGCTTTCTTCAACTGGTTACTCTGTCTGCAGCAATCGGAAGGCTTGGAGGGCCCACAGTCGCTTGTTTTTTTCAAACTTGTGATGTTATCTGGAGAGAGAGACGGACTGAGAGGTGGGGGGGGGGGGTGGAGCGGGGGCACAGCCCTTCTGCTTCTGCACAGTTTGAATCACTGGCTTGTCTGTCTTTGTCCAGGGGAAACTCCCAGCTTTCACAGAGATGGACAGAAGGTCTCATGACTGCCGCAGTGTAATCTTTGTACCCTTATAATGAGATTCAAGATTAGAAATTATATCTCCCCAGGGCTCAGAATACTGCTATTTACTGTTGGAGAAGTTTGCTCTTTCAAAGTCAATGTGTCAGGATGGCCTCGTATGCCGTGTTAATGATTGTAAGCTTCGGTAAATGAAGCACTAGAGCAAGGCAGTGATTTGGGTCCAGGCTCATAATATATGTGTCTCCTGTTGGAGGCCTTGGAATGTGAGAAGGTGTTTCAGATAACAATTGTGATGGCCATTTTGGCTGTCTGTTTTTTCAAGGTTAACTGCAGGATTATCTCCATTAAATGTTTCGTGGAAGTTTCCAACTGATGAATTAAAATTCCTCATTTGGCACATCGTGTTATCTTGACACCGCCGCAGCACATGGAAAGAAAAGTGAGAATAGGGACATTTCATGACAGAATTGTGGGAAGAAATAGAAGGAAACCCACATTCATTCTCAATAATAACTTCACAAATTCACACATTAATCTTGGATTTACTGCAGCTGACATTGTCTGTTACAAGTGTACTGATCTAATTGTGTTGGAGTTTTGACGAGGATGGTTATGTGTCAGGTTTGATTCTGGCTGTTCTTGCTGAGTTCTGCTTTGAAATTGTTGGGTTTGATGAGCTTTGGGTTTGGGACCTGGTCATTGGGTTGTTCAGTGGGTAGATCCACACTGACCTTACTTTCAGCTTTCTGGTGAGGTACACAAGTGCTGTTTACTTTAGGGTGTTTGCCGTTCCCTTTTCCCTTTACGATGGGGAGCATCTTTTTTCTGATCTGCCCTATGTCCTTGGGGACATTACCGCTCGCAAGTGTCTGTCCAACTTTCATTGCACTCTCTTGCGGCGCTTTGACTAGGTCAGGCATCTCCCACACCATAGCCACCGTTTTTGGGAACTTTCCTTGCCCTTGCGCTTTTCTGTAAATGCTGTTCTGAGCCTTTTTAGGGTGCCTCTTTGACCTGCATTTAAGGAGGAGAGCGTGGGGTCTAATCTATCTAGCATTTCAGGGTTGACTAATCGGAGAGCAGGGGGTTCCAGTTGAGAGTACTCCTGGCCCTCCTCTAACCTGTCCTCACTGTCCTTTCCAATCCTTCGCTCCTGACTGTCTGACAGATCTGTACGTGTCTGTCCCCTCCACAACCTTGACTTGTTTTCCTTTCGTCTGGGTGTCAATTAAATAATTTACCTGAATTTTCTTTTTGTCACTCGATATGGACCACTGAACTGGGATTTCAGGGGTTCACCCTGAATTGGGAGTAGTAACAATACATGGTCTCTGGGCTGAAACGTTCCAGCCTTGACATTTCTGTCTCCTTATCTTTTCATAGCTGCCTGAGAGGTCATTAGGTGTTCCTGAGCCATTGCACAGGCTCTCGTGAGCCACTCCCAGAGCATGGAAATGTCGTCTAAAATGGAAGACTCATCCCTGTGTCCCAAAAACCTCTCCTTGATTTGTAAAAGAGGACCTATCACCTTGTCTCCATAAACTAATTCAAACAGACTAAAGCCAGTGGAATCATTGGATAAGTCCCTGGTATCCAACAGGAGAAAGCCCAACCCTTTGTCCCAGTCTTGGGGTAACTCATAGCAGTATGGCCTGATCATTGTCTTTAGGATCGGGTGGTACTTTTCCAAAGCCCCTTGTGACAGTGGGTGATAGGCTACGGACTTTAGCAGGGTTATGTACAGAATACCCATGACCTTTTCAAAAATACTGCACGTAACATGTGTGCCCTGGTCCACCCGGATCTCAGCAGACAGCCCATATCGAGTAAAGAATTGGGTTAGCCCCTCCACCACTACCTTGGCAGAGATGGTTCTTCGGGCGAATGGCCTCTGGGAATCGGGTCACCACATCCATAATGGTGAGAAGATACTGGTAATCCCGTTTTGTTTTCAGCAGTTGTCCCACACAATTCACCAGCATTATGCTTAAGGGTTCCCCAAAAGTTGGTATAGGAATTAGGGGTGCAGGTTTTATTGCAGGTTGGGACTTCCCCAGAACCTGACATATGTGAGCAGTTTTACAGAACTCCACCACATCTTTGTGGAGTTGTGACCAGTCAAAATACTGTCTTATGCGGGCTTTGATTTTTCATGCAATGACATGTCCAGTCATTGGAATCTCGTGGGCCATTCTTGAAGAAATATTAAGGTACCTCAGCGGCACCACCATCTGGTGAACCACTGTCCATTCTTCATCCACAGGTCTGTGAGGAGGTCTACACTTCCTCATCAGCACCTCATTCTTTAAATAGTAACACTCTGCAACTCCCTCTGCTTCAGTTTTAGTTTGGACATTCTGTGCTACTTTTTAACACTGGGTCAGGTTGTTGAGGCTCAACTAAGGAAAATCTGTTTAACACATCTTTTGGGTCCTCTAACATCCCAAAGAAGGTTTCAGACAACCAGACAGCAGGGTCATCCGTCTGCAGTGTTAGGCCAGGGGATTGTTTAGCCATGGACCGAGTCACCACACAATCAGGGAGAATGCCGGGGACCTTCTTCTGTAACTGCTCTATCTTCCGGACCTCTTTTGGTCTCTAAAGAACTACTGGGGAAGCTACCACCTTTTCCCCTGTCAGAGCATTACCCAGGAGCAGGTCGACCCATACACTGATAAACTAGGGACAATCCCGATGGTTACCAGTCCTGGAACTGGGTCACACTCCAAGTGCAGCTCATATTAAGGTGTCTTCCGATACCATTCCGATACCAATACTGTCTTCCGATACCATTCGCTTCCACTCTAACATTCACTGCACTCTCTGGAGGAAAAGTCATGTATTTTCCCAGCAGAAGGGATTGGGTGGCCCCTGTATCCCTGAAAATGACTATGGACTTGCTTGCCTCAGTCGAGGTGTATGGGGTCACCTTTCCTTGGAAAACATTCTGGTAACTCTCAGGGATTTTGTTAAGTTTTCCCGCAATTTCAGTGGTAGGTTTACTGGGTCTGATTGATGCAAAGACACAGCCTGATCTGCCGTGCTTTCCATCAGGGCCCCTTTTCCTGCACTGATCTGGTGGACCCTGATTAATGCTACAGGTTTTCCCATAACTTCCAGCATTCAGCTCGATGGTGACCTGCCTTATTACAGTGGAAACACACAGGTCTCGGCCATTCCTCCTGCTCTCAGTAATATCCAATTTGGCCTGAGGAGGGTCCCCTGTGTGTCCAGCCTTTCCTTCTTGCCCATGGCTGTTCGGGCTCCTATCACCCTCCCACCTTTTATTCTCGGGTCTTTGGAGTGACTAGGGAAGGGTTTACATTTGGGGTAAGGCCTTGTGTACAAAAGAAAAGTCATCGGCCAGAATTGCAACCTGTATGGCTCTTTGAACCTTTTGTTCCTCTATGTGGGTTTTAATGGGAGGTGGCCTGCCTTAATACAATGGAAACTCCTGGAGAAGGATCACCATTCTAAGGTTTTTATATGTGGCCTCTATCTTGAGTCTCCATATCTACTGGTCAAAAGTAAACTCAAAAATGCATTGCAAAATCTTCTATAGGTACTTTTAAAGGAAATATTTAGCAAAGACAAATGTGGGTCCATTACAGGCAGAGTCAGGAGAATTTATAATGGAGAATAGAGAAATGGCAGAGAAGCTAAATGATTATCTTGTGTCTTTCTTCACTGTGGAGGATACAAGAAATCTCCCAGAATTAGAGATCCAAGGGATTTGGGAGAATGAGGAATTGAGGGAAATTAGTATTAGTAAGAAGTTGTATTGGCGAATTTAATAGTGCTGAAGGTTGATAATTCATCAAGATCTGATATTCTACATCCCAGAGTGTTGAAGGAAGTAGCTATGGGGATTGTAGATACATTGGTGATCCACTTTCAAAATTCTATCAATTCTGGAACGCTTCCTGCAGATTGGAAGGTCGCAAATGTCACCCCACTATTTAAGAAGGGAGGGAAAGAGAAAATTGGGAATTACAGACCTGTTAGGCTTCCATCAGTACTAGGGAAAGTGCTAGAATCTATTCTAAAGTATGTGATAAATGGATCTGATTGGGCAGAGTCAACATGAATTTATGAATAGGAAATCATTCATGCCGAACCTGTTGGAGTTTTTTTAGGATGTTACTCGCAGAATAGGAAAGGGGAGCCGGTGGATTTTCGGGAGGCTTTTGATAAAGTGCCCCACAGGAGCTTGGTAAGCAAAATTAAAACACATGGGAAAGGAGGTAATATACTGACATGCAGTAGGGATTGGTTAACAGGCAGGAAACAGAGAGTAGGAATAAACGGGCCATTCTTGCGTTGGCAGGATGTGCCTAGTGGGGTGCCAAAGGGATGTGTGCTTGGGCCCCAGCTGTTCACAATATATATCGATGATTTGGATATGGGGACCAAAGTAATATGTTCAAGTTTGCAGATGACACAAAACTAGGTGGGAATGTGAGTTATGAGGAAGATGCAAAACGGCTTCAAGGGGATTTGGACAGACTTAGTGAGTGGGCAAGAACATGGTAGATGGAATATAATGTGGAAAACTGTGAGGTGGGCCACTTGGGTAGAATGAATAGATGTGCAGAGTATTTCTTAAATGGTAAGAGATGAGAAAGTGTAGATGTACAAAGGGACCTGGGTGTCCTTGTCAATAGGTCACTTAAAGCGAACATGCAGGTGCAGCAAGCATTTAGGAAGGCTAATGTGTGTTACTTTTATCGTTAGAGGATTTGAACACAGGAGTAGTGAAGTCTTGATTCAATTGCATAGAACCTTGGTTAGATCGCACCTGGAGTACTGTGTGCAGTTTTGGTCCCCTTATCTGAGGAAGGATATTATGACCATAGAGGGACTGCAACAAAGGTTCACCAGACTTGTTCCTGGGATGGCGGGACTGTTCTCCGAAAAGAGATTGAAGAAACTGAACATGTATTCTCTCGAGTTTCGAAGAATGAACGGTGATCTCATTGAAACCTACAAAATACTTAAAGGGATAGACAAGGCAGCTAAGATGTTTCCCCTCGTTGGGGAGTCTAGAACCAAGGGACATAATTTGAAAGCCACTTAGGACAGAGATGAGGAGTAATTTCTTTACTCAGAGGGTTGTGAACCTTTGGAATTCTCTACTCCAGAGGGCTATGGAAGTGCAGTCATTGAGTATGTTTAAAACAGAGATTGACAGATTTCTAAATACCACTGACATAAGGGGATATGAGGATAGTGTGGGGAAAAGGCATTGAAGAGGATGATCAGCCATGATCATATTGAATAGTCGAGCAGGATCGATGGGCTGAATGGTTGAATTCAGCTCCTATGTTCCTATATTCCTTAGCTGCGTAACTCCTTCAAACTCGAGGTCAGTTTAGTCAGGCTGCTTTCCGAGGGTTCAGAATCATTGGCGGTTCACTTCCGATACTATCTCATGTACACCCAGGATAGCATTTTTAGTCACCTCATAATCTAATGAACTTTTATCTGGCAGCAGTGAATAAACCCCATGGGCTTTCCCTGTTATTATGTTTTGTAAAAACAGCATCCAGCTGTCTTCCGGCCATTTCAGCTGCTTTGCAAGCTTATCAAAAGTGATGAAAAATTCTGCCACATCCTCCTCATTGAACTTTGGAATGAACTGGGAGAAGTTTAAGAGTTCAGCACATGGTCCTGAGCTGGGGGCAGCTCCCACACTATCTGTGCCTTCACCAGGTGCACTGGGTCTTCATCTAGTTGTTTGAGCCACCTTAACTCCCTTTCCTCCTTCTCCTTCTGGAACACTCTTACTTTTTCCCCTTCTAGACACTCACTCTGCACTTTCTCACGCTCTCTGGAATTCTAATTCTAGTCTCTTCTGTTCTAGTTTTACCTTAGCTAACATTACTCTATCTGTTAGTGATTCTAACTCTGTTTGAGTCTTCAGCTTCAAATGAAAAATGGTTGGCCACAGTCTTAGGATTTCGGGTTTCCTAGCTTTGGACGGAGAGTAATCCCTAACTGTCCTGCTACATTACTCAACTTTTCAACAGAGAGGGGTTTTCGCCTGCACCAAGTTACTTCACTCTATATGTAACTCCCTTATTGCGAATCTCCTTCCTTTATTCTAAAAGAGTGAGAGACGGAAAGCACGACAAATTATGAGGGCACAGATAGGGTAGATAGGAAGAAATCTTTTCCCTTCGTGGAGGTGTCAGTAACCATGGGGCATTGATTTAAGTTAAGGGGTAGGCGGTTGAGAGGTGATTTGAGGGAGAAAAATTCACCGAGAGGGTGGTTGGAATCAGGAACCCACTACCTGAAGGGGTGGAAGAGGCAGGACCCTTACAAGATTTAAGAAGTATTTAGATTAGCACTTGAAGTGCCATAGCATACAAGGTTACGGGACTGGTGCTGGAAAATTGGATTAAAATGACAGGCTTGATGGCCGACAAGGACACACTGGTCCGAATGGACTGTTTCTGTCCTGGATAACTCTGTGACTCTATGACACTTCCAATTTCTCGTTTGTCGTTGGGTTACGATCTCGAGAACCTCCACATTTCAGTTACAGCAGGTGAGGAGAGGTCTCAGTCTCCCCTCTTGTCCTATCTTTCATTTGTTCACAACAGGATTTGTTCCTTTTTAGCAGTGGACGTGCTGACAACCTCAGTGAGTATTTTACCTTTTACCTTTATTGTGATCGTGAAAGAACCAATCGGACAGGTTTTCTTGAGTTTAAACAAGAGGTGAGTTTATTATACTTAACAATCTAAACTGGATCAGAATAAAATAATAAAAATATACGGTGCACATTCAAGTGCACACTCATAGGCAAATCACACAAATAAGTAAGAGAGAGTGATAAATAATTTTAAATTTGTATTAGAGTCTATAATAAATTTAAGTCAGTGAGATTGGATAATTCTGTGGTCTGCACCTTTGCCATCCTTATTTATAAGTTTCATGTCATCTGCAAGCATTGAAATTATGTTTTTTTACGTACAAGTCTCTATCACTTGCACATCTATCTACAAGTCAGGAAAAGCACTGATTCTAATACTAACCCCTGAGAAACAACACTGAATACTCCCCCTCCACCAGTCAGAACAATGACCGTTCATCACTTCTCTCTACTTTCTGTCCCTGAGTCAGTGTCATATCCACGCTATGACTGTCACATTAATCCATGTGCTCCATTTTTCATAGAACATAGAACATAGAACATTACAGCGCAGTACAGGCCCTTCGGCCCTCGATGTTGAGCCGACCATGAAACCATCTGACCTACACGATTCCATTTTCATCCATATGTCTATCCAATGACCACATAAATCCCCTTAAAGTTGGCGAGTCTACTACTGCTGCAGGCAGGGCGTTCCACGCCACTACTACTCTCTGTGCAAAGAAACTACCTCTCACATCTGTCCTATATCTATCACCTCTCAACTTAAAGCTATGTCCCCTCGTGTTTGTCATCACCATCCGGGGAAATAGAGTCTCACTATCCACCCTATCTAACCCTCTGATTATCTTATATGTCTCTATTAAGTCACCTCTCCTCCTCATTCTCTCCAACGAAAACAACCTCAAGTCCCTCAGCCTTTCCTCGTAACACCTTCACTCCATACCAGACAACATCCTAGTAAATCTCCTCTGCACCCTTTCCAAAGCTTCCACATCCTTCCTATAATGCGGTGACCAGAACTGTACGCAATACTCCAGGTGCGGCCGCACCAGAGTTTTGTACAGCTGCAGCATGACCTCGTGGCTCCGAAACTCGATCCCCCTACTAATAAAAGCTGACACACCATATGCCTTCTTAACAGCCCTATTAACCAGGGTGGCAACTTTCAGGGATTTATGTACCTGGACACCAAGATCTCTCTGCTCATCTACACTACCAAGAAACTTTCCATTAGCCCAGTACTCTGCATTCCTGTTACTCCTTCCAAAGTGAATCACCTCACACTTTTCCACATTAAACTCCATTTTCCATCTCTCAGCCCAGCTCTGCAGCCTTTCTATGTCCCTCTGTAACCTACAACATCCTTCGGCACTATCCACAACTCCACCGACCTTCGTGTCATCCGCAAATTTACTAACCCAACCTTCTACACCCTCATCCAGGTCATTTATAAAAATGACAAACAGCAGTGGCCCCAAAACAGATCCTTGCGGTACACCACTAGTAACTAAACTCCAGGATGAACATTTGCCATCAACCACCACCCTCTGTCTTCTTTCAGCTAGCCAATGTCTGATCCAAAGCTCTAAATCACCTTCAATCCCATACTTCCGTATTTTCTGCAATAGCCTGCCGTGGGGAACCTTATCAAACACCTTACTGAAATCCATATACACCACATCCACTGCTTTACCCACATCCACCTGTCTGGTCACCTTCTCAAAAAACTCAATAAGGTTTGTGAGGCACGACCTACCCTTCGCAAAACCGTGCTGACTATTGCTAATGAACTTATTCTTTTCAAGATGATTATAAATCCTATATCTTATAACCTTTTCCAACATTTTACCCACAACCGAAGTAAGGCTCACAGGTCTATAATTACCAGGCTGTCTCTACTCCCCTTCTTGAACAAGGGGACAACATTTGCTATCCTCCAGTCTTCCGGCACTATTCCTGTCGACAATGACGACATGGAGATCAAGGACAAAAGCTCTGCAATCTCCTCCCTGGCTTCCCAAAGAATCCTAGGATGAATACAATCTGGCCCAGGGGACTTATCTATTTTCACACTTTCAAAAATTGCTATTCCAAAATTTTCATAACAAGTCTATGACATGTCATTTGATCACAGGCCTTTTGAAAGTCCGTAAACATAACACAAAACACACTATCCTCTTCAACACTCAGTTATGTTATCAACGAACTTGATCATTATTATCAGACGTGATTGGTCATTAACCTATCCGTGCTGTTTGTTATTTATTATACCATGTTTTTCCAAGAAAGACATATGTTTGTATAGGGTTATGGCCTCTAGAAATTTCCAACCACTGACATTAGACTGACTGGTCAGTAGTTGCAGGGTTCAGTTCATGTCTCCTTTTGTAAGCAGGTTGTAACATTTACAACCCTCCAGTCCTCTGTCAGCACTCCCAGATCCAAGGAGGATTGAAAGCTTCTGGCCAGTGCCTCTGCTATTTCCACCATTCCTTTTTTCAACAAACCTCATATATCCCAACTAGACATAGGAACACTTTCACACTATTGTGGTACAAAAATTGTTGGAGAAAAAGGGGTTAACTGAACCTGTTTGTTCATTGACTGTAATTAATGTCAGTCACTATGGACCCCAATTGTGTCACTGGAGGTTTTCCCTGTTCGATTAATAAGGGAGTCCTTTCAATGTATTAACTCATAGTGTCAGTGGGAACATTACCCCCGGCACTAACAGAGATCCATGGCTGCAGAGAGAGAGCGAGAAGATCGATCAGAATCTCCGAACAATAGATATTAATATTGCAACAATGGGTCAGAATCTGAGGACAATAGATTGGAAAATTACAACAATGGACAGCAGGAGTTTCTCCTATTGGTTTGGCTTGGTTACTGCTGATTATGTTTGGATGGTATTAGAATTTCGGATCTATTATGCTCTGAAAATGATTGAAACGATTTACTATCCCATCCTTGCTATTATTGGTGTCCCTGGTAAGTCTCTGTATCCAACCATTAGATGTATAAACCACATTTCACTGATTTAGTTTTCTTGACATGTAAATCTTTGGAAGACGTAAGCCACTGTGTTCAGTCTCTGTCACAAAGTCCACACTATATCCACTATCTGTATTCCCCTACCTATCCATTGTCTGAGGCTGAAAGAGACTGTTTGGAACCTCTGTTTTATATTTATACCTGAGATGAGTTCATCGCCATATTCCCCCCCCCCACACCAACCCGACCTACTACCACCTCTGTAACATCACCCATCATCACCTCTGCCTCAGCCCATCTGCTGAATAAGCCATCATCTGCGCCTTTGTTAAATCCACACTTGACTATTCCAATTCTATCCTGGTCACCCTCCCAGTTATAAACCTCTGCTGACTGTATCCTAACTCACACCAAATCCTGATCACCCATCACCCCTGTACTCACTGATCTACATTGGCTCCCGGTCTGGCAGCACCTTAATTTTAATATTCTCATGGTCTCACCCTTCCAATTAGTCCCATTTCCCTTCCATTTCACATATTATTGAAAACATCATGCCGTCAAGTCTTTTCCCATTTCCCTTTTTGAAGTGAGTTGCTTTCACTCTATATCTTCCTCTGCTGTGATTTTCACTCTGTGGCAGCACTGGTGCCAATGCGATGAAACCTGGATAGAGAAAATGATGTGCACTGCACAGCCAGCCACTTCTCGTGTGTCCAGCATAGTGCCCCATGCTGGGAAGGGATCTAGCCTGGGTATACCATGCATGTGCTGTTAGTGTAAGGAAGGGTTTGAATTGACGTCAATCAGCTAATCCGACATATTTGATGTATATCTTTGACACTTTGTCTGTGCATGTCCACTGACTGCTTGTGTTAGTACTCTCAGCTGAAAGTACATTCAGCAGCATGAAGAACCCCCTCTAGTGTTATTTAAAAGGACCAGACATCCAACTTACAGGTGAGGGGCTTTTGACTTACTTCTGCTATTGTAAAGTTAGTGGCGGTGCTGTGGATGGTTTTCTGGAGGTCGTGTTGGGAGCTGCTGCAAAGATTCAGTGAAAAAAGAGGATTTGTGACCCAACTCTGGACGAGGTATGGGGACTGTAGTTACAGTGCCTCTGGGTCTGTAACATGACCAACAAATGGAGCAGAGGCTGCAGAGAGGGGAAGCTCTGTAAAGCGGGAGGACAAAGGGGTTCTTCCCTACCCAGCCTGGGTTTTCCAAGAGCACTTTTGCCACCTACACCTAACCCAGGAGCAGTGTGTGAGGTGACTCTGATTCAATAAGGAGGCGGTCACAGAGCCGTGTCAACTCCTGTAACATGAACTGGAGCCTCACACAAGGATGAGGACGGAGCTGTCAATGGTTGATATGGTCTGACTTTCATTGAACTTCTATGTATCTTTGAAAATTGATAATCAAACAAACTTAAAAGCTTTGTATCTGAATGCAGGAATCATTCGGAATAAAATAAATGAGTTAACAGCACAAATGAAGACGAATGGGTATGATTTATTGGCGATGACTGATACGTGGTTGCAGGGAATTCAGGTTTGGGAATTGAATATCCAAGGGTACTTAGTATTTTGGAAGGATAGACAGGAAGGAAAAGGAAGAGGTGTAGCATTGTTAGTAGAGAAAAATATCAGTGCTATGGTGAGAAATGATATAGGCACTGGAGATCAAGACGTAGATTCAGTGTGTGTAGAAATAAGTAATAGAAAGGGGAAGAAGTCCCTGGTGGGAGTAATCTATAGTTCCCCAAACAGTAGTCCCGCAGTGGGGAACAGTATAAACCAAGAAATACTGTGAGAACTTGTGAGAAAGGTACGGCAAGGGTGATTTTAATATGTATATAGACAGGATTAGTCAAATTGGCAAAGGTAGCCCCGAGGGAGAGTTCATTGAATGCATTCGAGATTGTTTTTTGGAGCAGTATGTTGTGGAACCAACTAGGGAGCAGGCTATTCTAGATTTGGCATTGTGAAATGAGGTGGGATTAACTAATGATCTCATAGTTAAGGATCCTCTACGGAACAGTGATCATAGCTTGCTGGAATTTCAAATCCATTTTGAGGGCGAGAAACTGGAGTCCCGCTCCAGCGTTCTGGAGTCAAACAAAGGTAATTACATAGACATGAGGACTGATTTGGCCCTCGTGGACTGGGCAGGAAGACTAAAAGGGTGGAAAGTTGATGGGCAGTGGCAGATGTTTCAGGAGAAATTCAATTCCTCCCAACTAAAATGTATTCCAAAGAGGAAGAAAGATTTGAAGAGGGGGAAAGACATCCATGGCTAAGCAAGGAAGTTAAGGATAACACAAAGACAAAGACTAAGGCTTACCATATTGCAAAGGCCACTGGCAGGCTGGAGGATTGGGAAATATTTAAAGATCAACAAAGGGTTACTAAAAATAAATAAAAAGTGAAAAAGTACATTATGAAAGAAAATTAGCACAAAATATAAACGCGGATAGCAAAAGCTTCTTTAAGTATATGAAAGGTAAGAGAGTAGCTAAAGTGAATATTGGTCCCTTGGAGGATGAGACTGGGATGTTGATAGAGGGGGACACAGAAATGGCGGAGACACTAAATCAGTATTTTGCCTCAGTTTTCACGGTGGAGGACACTAGTACCATCTCTATAGTAACAGGTAATGTAGAAGTTACAGAAAGAGAGGAATTTAGAACAATCATAATATGGGGAGGCGGTGGTGTAGTGGTATTGTCACTGGACTAATAAACCAGGGACCCAGGGTATTGTTCTGGGGACATGGGTTTGAATCCCACCACAGCAGAAGGTGGACTTTGAACTCTATTAATAAATCGGGAATTAAAAGCTAGTCTGGTGATGGCCATGAAACCATTGTCGATTGTTGTAAAAACCCATCTGGTTCACTAATGTCCTTAACGGAAGGAAATCTGCTGTCCTTACCCTGACTCCATACCCACAGCAATATGATTGACTCTTATATGCCCTCTGACGTGGCCTAGCAAGGCACTCAGTTGTAACTAATTACTACGGAGTCAATAAAAAGGAATGAAACTGGACGGACCACCCAGCATTGACCGGGAATGACCACGGCAAACCCAGCCCTGTCCACCCTGCGAAGTCCTCCTGACTAACATCTGGGGGCTTGTTGGGAGCCCAGCCGAAGTTGGGAGAGCTCTCCCACAGACTATTCAAGCAACAGCCTGAAAAAGCCATACTCACGGGCAATATCTCAGACACTGCCATCATCATCCCTGGGTATGTCCTGTCCCACCGGCAGGACAGACGCAACAGAGGTACAGTGGCATACAGAAGGGACGGATTTGCCCTCAACAACGACCCTGGACCCCACGAAGTCTCATGGCATCAGATCAAACATGGACAAGGAAACCTCCCGCTGATTACCACCTACCGCCCTCGCTCAGCTGATGAGTCAGTATTCCTCAATGTTGAACAGCACTTGGAGGAAGCACTGAGGGTGGCGAGGGCACAAAATGTATTCTGGGTGGGGGACTTCAATGTCCATCACCAAGAGTGGCTCGGTAGCACCACTAGTGACCTCGTCCTCACCAATCCGCCTGCCGCAGATGCATCTGTCCATGACAGTGTTGGTAGGCGTGACCACTGCACAGACCTTGTGGAGATAAAGTCCCAACTTCCCATTTGGGATTCCCTCCATCGTGTTGTTTGGCACTACCACCGTGCTAAATGGGACAGATTTCGAACAGATCTAGCAATGCAAAACTGGACATCCATGAGGCGTCGTGGGCCATCAGCAGCAGAAGAATTGTACTCAACCACAATCTGTCACCTCATGGCCCGGCATATTCCCCATTCTACCATTACCATCAAACTAGGAGACCAACCCTGGTTCAATGAAGCGTGCAGGAGGGCATGCTAGGAGCATCACCAGGCATACCTCAAAATGAGTTGTCAACCTGGTGAAGCTACAACCCAGGACTATCTGCGTGTAAAACTGCGTAAGCTAAGCGAACAGAGCTAAGCGAACCCAGAAGCAATGTATCAGGCCTAAGCTCTGCAGTCCTGCCACATCCAGCCCTGAATGGTGGTGGGCAATTATCCAACTACCTGGAGGAAGTGGCTCCACAAATATCGCCATCCTCAATGATGAGGGAGCCCAGCACATCACTGTGAAAGCTAAGGCTGAAGCATTTGCAACAATCTTCAGCCAGAAGGGCCGAGTTGAGGCTGATTTCGGCCTCCTCCTGAAGTCCCCAGCATCACACATGACAGACTTCAGCTAATTTGATTCATTCCACGTGATATCAAGAAAAGACTGAAGGCATTGGATACTGAAAAAGCTATGGTGCCCTGACAATATTCCGGCAGTAGTACTGAAGACCTGTGCCCAGAACTTGCCGCACCCCTAGCCAAGCTGTTCCAGTACAGCTAAAACACTGGCATCTACCCTGCAATGTGGAAAATTGCCCAGGTATGTCCTGGACACAAAAAGCAGGACAAATCCAACTCGGCCAATTACCGCCCCATCAGCCTCCTCTCAATCATCAGTACAGTGATGGAAGGTGACTTCAACAGTGCCATCAAACGACACTTGCTCAGCAAGAACCTGTTCAGTGATGCTCAGTTTAGGTTCCACCAGAGCCATTCAGCTCCTGACCTCATTAAAGCCTTTGTTCAAACATGAACAAAAGAGCTGAACTCAAGAGGTGAGGTGAGAGTGACTGCCCTTGACATTAAGGCAGCATTTGACCAAGTATAGCATCAAGGAGCCCCAGCAAAACTGAGGTCAATGGGAATCAGGGGAAAGCCCTCCGCTGGCTGGATTCAAAACTAGAGCAATGGAAGATGATTGTGATTGATGGAGGTCAATCATCTGATCTCCAGGACATCACTGTAGGAGTTCCTCAGGGTAGTGTCCTCGGCCCAACCATCTTCAGCTGATCCATCAATGACCTTCCATCAATCATAAGGTCAGAAGTGGGGATGTTCGCTGACCATTGAACAATGTTCAGCACCCTTCGTGACTTCTCAGATACTGAAAAGCAGTCTGTGTCGAAATGCACCAAGACATGGACAATATCCAGGCGTGAGCTAAGTGTCAAATAACATTCGTGCCATACAAGTGCCAGATAATGAGCGATTCCAACAAGAGAGAATCTAACCATCTCCCTTTGACATTCACTGGCATTACCATCGCTGAATCGCCCACTATCAACATCCTGAGGGCTACCAATGGCCAGAAACTGAACTGGAGTAGCCATAGAATTACTGTGGCTACAAGAGCAGGTCAGACGCTAGGAATCCTGAGGCGAGTAACTCACCTCCTGACTCCCCAAAGCCTGTCCACTATCTACAAGGCACAAGTCAGGAGTGTGATGGAATACTCGCCACTTGCCTGGATGGGTGCAGCTCCAACAACACTCAAGAAGCTCAACACCATCCAGAGCAAAGCAGCCTACTTGATTGGCCCCCCCATCCAGCAACATTCACTCCCTCCACAACCGACGCACAGTAGCAGCAGTGTGTACCATCTACAAGATGCACTGCAGCAATGCACCAAGGCTCCTTAGACAGCACCTTCCAAACCCACGACCTCTACCAACTAGAAGGATAAAAGTATAAAATGATTGGGAACACCACCACCTGAAAGATCCCCTCCAAGTCACACACCATCCTGATTTGGAACTATATCGCTGTTTCTTTACTATCGGTGGGTCAAAATCCTGGAACTCCCTTCCTAACAGCACTGTGGGTATACCTAACCCAAGTGGACTGCAGCGTTTCAAGAAGGCAGCTCACCACCACCTTCTCAAGGGCAATTCGGGATGGGCAATAAATGCTGGCCCAGCCAGCGACGCCCGCATCCCATGAATGAAGAAAAAAAAGGCACGAGGGAAAAGGTACTGAACAAACTATTGTGATTGAAGGCAGATAAATCCCCAGGGCCTGATGGCCTACATCTTAGGGTGTTAAAGGAAATAGCAGCGGAGATAGTGGATCCATTGGTTATAATATTCCAAGATTCCCTGCATGCGGGAAATGTTCCAGTGGATTGGAAAAATGCCTGTATAATGACCTTATCCAAAAAGGGAGGGAGGCTTAATGTAGGAAACAGTAGACCAATTAGTTTAACATCTATCGTTGGGAAAGTGGCACAATCCATTATTAAGTAAGTAATAACAGGACATTAAGAAAGTCAAAAGCAACCCATCAGAGTCAGATTTTATGAAGGGTAAATCGTGTTTGACGAATTTGCGAGAGTGCTTCGAAGCTGTGACAAGAAATGTGGAAAATGGGGATCCTGTAGATGTAGTATATCAAGACTTCCAGAAGGCATTTGTAAGGTGCCACACAAAAGGTTAATACACAAGGTAAGATCACATGGTGTTAGGGGCAATTTATTAGCTTGGGTAGCTGATTGGCTAACCAACAGAAAACAGAGAGTCGGGATTAATGAGTTTTTTTCAGGTTGGCAAGATGTAATTCATGGGGTGCCTCAGGGTTTGGCCCTTGGGCCCCAACTATTTACAATCTATCTCAATGACGGATGCAGGGATAGAAGGTACTATTGCCAAATTTGCAGGTGACACTAAAATAGATTGATTAGTAAGTTGCAATAAATACATAAGAAATTTACAAATTGATATGGATAGGTTTGGTGAATGGGACAAAATTTGGCAGATGGAGTTTAACGTGGTTAAGTGTGAGGTTATCAATTTTGGTCAGAAAAATAGAAAGGTAAATTATTATCTAAATAGAGAGAAACTTCAGAGTACTTCGGTGCAGAGGGATCTGGGTGGTCTCGTGCATGAATCACAGAAAACTAGTTTGCAGATACAGCAGGTGATAAGGAAAGCAAATTGAATTTTGGCATTTATTGCTAAAGGAATAGAATATAAAAGTAGGGAAGTGTTGCTGCAACTGTACAAGTCATTAATGAGACCGCGGCTGGAGTATTGCGTACAGTTTTGGTCTGCTCACTTGAGGATGGATGTAGTTGCATCGGAGACAGTTCACAGGAGGGTCAGAGATTGAATCCGGGGATGAGGGGTTTGTCTTATGAAGAGAGATTAAGCAGTTTATGCCTTTACTCTCTAGAGTTTAGAAGAATGAGACGAGATCTAATGGGGTATGTAAGATCATTAAAGGATTGATAAAGTAGACGTAGAGAAGATGTTTCCTCTCGTGGGGCAATCTGGAACGAGAGGTCATAGTTTTAGGATAAAGGGGGTGCAGATATAAAACAGAGATGAAGAGAAATTTCTTCCCTCAAAGAGTTGTGAGTCTGTGGAATTCACTACGCCATAGTGCGGTGGATGCCGGGACATTGAGTAAATTTAAGGAGGAGATAGACAGATTTTTATTAGAAATGGGTTGAAGTGTTATGGAGAACGGGCAGAAAAGTGGAGAAGAGGACGAGATGAGATCAGCAATGATCATATTGAATGGCAGAACAGGTTCGAGGGGCTGAACTGCCGACTCCTGCTCCTAGTTCTTATGTTCTTATCTGGATTGATCCAGGCAAGAGCGGCTGAAGGATCCATTATCTCTCTCCATGTTGTCTATTGATGTATCTGCTGTGTGACGGAGACCACCGATGTTGGGTGAGGCGAATTATACCATCTGCTACCTCAGCAGGGGGAAGCAGGATGAGAGGTCCCGTGGCTTTTTCAGGATAGCAGAATTCCTGATGGTGTAGGTGGCTCTGCGGGGCCCCCATGTCAATGGGGAGAGGCACAGGAACTGAAACAACTCTCACTCCATTAATGTACAGTTGGTGTGTGAGCATCCCCAGTACATCATGTTGGTGAATGTCCACTATCCTGGCAGCAGCCACCATACCTTCATTCTGAAGCAGTCAGCCATTCCCAACACGTCAGGCCTCCATACAGAACCAGAATGTGGCTCATGACCTCTCAACTCTAGACACCTCTTCCCACACACAAAACCACCAGGTGAAGCAATGGTTCCGATGTCTGAACCGCTCGGGGGGAGTCCTCCAGTACACACTGGATCAGGTGTTCAAGTTCATTGTGTTCTGCTGCACCCTTCATAATCCTCACCATCAGGAGGACACAGGCATTGGCACCAGGAATCCGGAGGCCAACTCAGGAGGAGGAGGAGGAGGGAGTATATTTCGTGGATGCCTTCGACCCGGACAGGCTGTCGGAGAGTCCCTGCTAAGATTCTAGTTCGCATCGGACAACCTCCCTTTCCCATCTTGGATCCCCCATTCTACACCATTACACCCATCTGAGACGCCCCATCACAGTGTCCCCTTTATCACCATCCTGCAACAAACACCACCAACAAAAACCTTTTTATTAGCATCTTTATCCAACAACACATCCAATTGTACCAACAAAACTGAACTATTCACCCTTGTGTATTCCCTTAGTGCCAGTCTTGTGGATTTCCTCAGCTTGCCTAGTTCTCCTACACAGTGTTTCCCCAGTGGCTGCAGCATGGCTGATGGAAGGCTGCTGACTTTCACTGGGGGTGACCGCAAATGGCCTTGCAGGACGTCCTCGTGCAGCTCTGTGACTTGAGGGCTTGGATTCGGATTGCAACACCTCGACATGGGCAGCAGCTCCAGCAATGTTCACATCTGAGTCCTATGTATTCCAATTCGTCTGTGACCTCGTCCTCCGGTGAGCTGACACATAAACTATCCTTTCCCCCTGGCCTGGCTGCAGCTCACTCGTGCTCGGTGACTCACCACATGCAGATTCCGACTCTATATCAGCCTCCAAGTTACACGCAGTGTAAGTATTTGATCTGGTGGCTGTGAGTATCAGACCAAGTGATGGGTCTTCACCATCAGTGCTGTGCTGCTGCTCTCTTTCTATCTCATGGAGCTGCTGTGACTGGGAAGCTGGTATTATTGGGTTATCATTGGAAAGTATAACATCAGAAGGGGAGGGTTGGGGTGAGGGATTGGGGGTGGTGGAAAGCAGGAGGTCCATGATCCCACCATCTGCAGCTTGTACATCATCATTTCTGACGTTTACCAGTTCTGATGAAGGGTCACAGATCTGAAACATTAACTCTGTTTCTCTCTACACCGATGCTGCCAGACCAGCTGAGTATTTCCAGCACTTTCTGTTCTCTTCCCTGAGCTCTGGAATTCTGTTCCTAAACCCTAAATCCAGTAAGTTGCAGAGAGTCCAGTTTTAGGGAGTACTACTTGTACAGAGTACTAAATACAATAAAGTTAGTTAACTATTGCATTTAGCATTTCACTTAATTTTATTCTGAACTTCTAGTTTCTTTCACAGTCTGTTTGTGACAGCTGGACAGTTAATTGATTCTCATGCAATAAGAGGGTCAGTGTCAGCTTGGATACAAAATATAAACTGGCTTAATGACAGAAAACGGTGAGCTGTGGTAAACAGTTGCTTTTTCAGACTGGAAGAAGGCCGACAGTGGTGTTTCCCCAAGGGGCAGTGCTTGGACCACTGATATTTTTCTGATATATATAAATAATTTGGATATTGGAACACAGAACACACAGATCGAGGGAGCTTCTGCTCATATCCACCATTCCCAGTTCCTGCTTTAGAGCCATAGACTCAACGGCTGGAAGGTACCTCTGTGTGGTTGTGGTGGTGACATCTCTCTCACTGTCAGTGACTGTGGTTAGTCTTGTTCTTAGACTGGCCTGCAGTTTAGGCCCAGGTTACCACACACCCTGGTAATTTCCAGTTATCTTGTCGTCCTTGTATGGAGGAGATTGAGCAGAGACTGTAAGGCTCACAAATATGTTGTCCGAAGAACCGGGATATCTGACTTTGTGCTTGGAGACAGCAGCCACTACTGCCCACTGTTGACAGATTGTGTCTGAAACTGTCGGATTTTATCTCAACACAGGGTATGGTCAGCTTCAGGGGAGGCAGAGCTTTAACACGGGTCTAATTCCCTCATAGCCCCTCCTCACATCTTCTAACTCCTCCCCTAGTCTGGGAGTTTCTGCCTGTAACTCAGTGTTTTGGGCCAGTATTTGTTATAATTTTCTCTCTGGATAATATACTCCATCATGTGGCTCCTGATCCTACAGTAACTGATTGTACAGGATGCCAATGTTCTCCTACCAACCTTCATTTTCCTTCTGTAAATCGTCCATCTCATCCTTCAATTCTTTGTGTCTTTTATTTAACCGTCAGGTGCAGAGATGTGCCCCATTTACCAACTTATCTCAACTCTTCTTTATCTTAAATTTGTATTTCTGGACATCCTCAGATATTCTATTGAGAATTAAATCGTAATCCCCATCATACTGCTTGATAATCCTTAGGATATCCATCTCCCCAGGTGTGCCTGTTTTTTTTTTCTCTGCCAGGTTATCAATTGACTATTTCCTGTGATATGCTAATGACATTGTATTTCTGGTTTTACTTATTCAAACTCTCTTAAAGCTCCCCCACCGCCCGCACCTCCCTCCACCCCATCCCCCCCCCCCCACCCCCGCAACCGCCCCCCCCCCGCTCTTAGTGATGAGCACACCGTGTTCTGGTGTAAGCTTTCTATCTATCTCGAGATGCCCAAACCAGTCCCAATGACGATCACACGTGTTTCACTGTACATTCTCTCTCTCTGTGACAACTCCCTGCCCAGTCTCTGCAATAACCCCAAGTTTTTGACCTATTCTAATCTTTCTCTGTCTCCAAATCTCCTACCCATTCGAGCAATGATCACTCAACTAAGTTTGTCATTTCAACTCTGGACGAGGTTTGGGGACGGTAGTTACAGTGTCTCTGGGTCTGTAACATGAACAACAAATGGAGCAGAGGCTGCAGTGAGGGGATGCTCTATAAAGAGGGAGGAGGTAAGGGATCTGCCCTACCCACCCCGGGTGCTCCAAGAGCACTATTCCTACCTACACCTAACCCAGAAGCAATGTGTGAGGTGACTCTGATTTAATAAGGATCTGGTCACAGAGCTGTGTCACCTCCTGTAACACGACCTGGAGCCTCACACCAGGGTGAGGACGTAGCTGTTAGTGGCCGTTAAGGTCACAGTTTCATTGAACTTCTATGTATCTGGATCTTCCCAGGCAGGAGCAGGAGACATATCCAACATAGAGTGGTAGAAATTGATGGAGTCATGGAGTCATGTACGACACAGAAGGAGGCCATTTTGCCCCTCTGTGCCAGCTCTGTGTGGAACAATTCAGTCAGTCCCAATCCCCTGCTCAATCCCCGTATCCCTGTAAGTTCACTTCCTTCAGGTGTCCATCCAGTTTCCTTTTAAAATCATTGATTGTCTCGGCTTCCACCACCCTCATGGGCAGTGAGTTCCAGCTCATTACCATCCACTGTGTAAAATATTTCTTCCTCATATCCACCTGCATCTCTTATCCAAAACCTTCCATCTGTGTCCCCTAGTCCGTGTTTCATCAGATAATGAGAAGACTTTTTCCTTGTCTATCTTACCGAAGCCTATCATAATCTTGAACACCTTGATCATACCTCTCTCAATCTCCTTTACTCCAGAGAGAACAACTCCATCTTCTCCAAACGGGGGCGGCACAGTGGCGCAGTGGTTAGCACCGCAGCCTCACAGCTCCAGGTACCCGGGTTCGATTCCGGGTACTGCCTGTGTGGAGTTTGCAAGTTCTCCCTGTGTCTGCGTGGGTTTCCTCCGGGTGCTCCGGTTTCCTCCCACAAGCCAAAAGACTTGCAGGTTGATAGGTAAATTGGCCATTATAAATTGTCACTAGTATAGGTAGGTGGTAGGGAAATATAGGGACAGGTGGGGATGTTTGGTAGGAATATGGGATTAGTGTAGGATTAATATAAATGGGTGGTTGATGTTCGGCACAGACTCGGTGGGTCGAAGGGCCTGTTTTCAGTGCTGTATCTCTAATCTAATCTAAATCTAATCTAACCTTGTAACTAACCATCCCGCTCCCCCCCCCCCCCACCCCCCCACCCCCGCTCCAATCCCTGGAACCATTCTGGTAAATCTCCTCGGCACCCTCTCACGGACCTTCACATCCTTCCTAAAGTGTGCTGACCAGAACTGGACACAGTTCTCTAGTTGGGGCTTAACCAAAACTTTATACAGTTTCAGCATAACTTCCCTGCTTTTGTATCTTTGCCTCTAATTATGAAGCCCAAGATCTGATCAGCTTTGCTTCACACTCTCCATTTATGTTTTTCCACCTTCAATGATCACTGCATATAGAGCCCCAGGTCCCTCAGTTCCTGCACAATCTTTAGAACTGTCCCATTAAGTCTCCATTGCTTTCCTATTCCATCTGACAAAATACATCACCTCACACTCCTCTGTATTAAATTCCACCTGCCACTTCTCTGGCCATTCTGCTAGCCTATCTATATCCTGTTGTAGGCATTTTGCATCATCCTCAGTGGTTACCACTCCTCCAAGTATGGTAATATTGGAAAATATTGAAATTCTAATCTGAATTCCAAGATCCATCTTATATATATATATATATATATATATATATATAGCAAAAAAAAAAATCAGTTGGTCCTGGCACTGACCCTTGGAAAACATCACTGTCTACCATCCTCCAGTGTGAAAAACAACCGTTTACCACAACTCTGCCCGAACTATCTCTTCTTTGAAGGTAGCCCATTGTTCAGCTCCTGTTTTCCTGCCAAACGTTGACTCTAATCTATTCGCCCCAGCTCCATTTTTACACCGGATGACTTGTTGAAGTTGACTTTCTCATAGTTAATTATTCTTACTCTGGATTGCTCTTTGTCCTTTCCCATAGTCAACAAAAACCTTATGATACAATGATCACTGTCCTCTAAATGTTGTCCGATTGATACTGAATCCACTTGGGTCCAGCTCATTCTCGAGAACCAGGTCTAGCAGTGCCTCCTTTCTCGTTGGACGAGCAACATATTGTTGTACAAAAGTTTCCTGCACACACTGTAGTAACTCTTCCCTGCCTCTGCCCTTTACATTACTACTATCCCAGTCCATATTAGGATAATGAATGTTCCCCCATTGTAACTACTCTATAATTCTTGCATCTTTCAGTAATTTTCTTGCAGATTTGTTCCTCCACATCCTTCCCATTAGCTGATGGCCTATAGACAACAACAAGCAATGTAAATGCACCTTTTTTTGTTCTTTAGCTCGATCCAAATAGATTCTGTCCTTCACCCACCTACGCACCCACCCACCCCTACTCCCACCTCCCCACACACGTCCCCGGGACTTTCACTCTCTCCAGCACTATAATGTTCTCCTAATTCAATACCACCACTCTTACTCCTTTTCTCCCTTTCCTATTTTTTCTGAACACCTTGTATCCAGGAATATTTAACACCCAGTTCTGCCCTTCTTTGAGTCAGATCTCTGTTATAGCCACAACATCATATTTCCACATGGCAATCTGCACCTGTACCTCACCAGTCTTATTAACCACACTCCGTATTCACATACATGCACATCAACCCTGATGTAAACTTTATTACTTCCTCCCTTACTCAGACCCCAACTAATAACTTTCTAAACCCTACTATAGTGTTATCCATCTCTCCCAGTATTCTGTGCACTTTAGAATTCCTTTCTGATGTTTACTCCTGGTTCCCACACACATGCCAATTTAGTGTTAACCCTCTCCAATAGCACTAACATATCACCCTGCAAGGAAATTAGTTCCAGCTCTGTTCAGGTGCAACCGTCCGGCCTGTACAGATCCCACATTCTCCAGAACTGGTCCCAGTGTCCCAGCAATGCAAACCTCACCACTTCTGCAGCATCCTCCCAGCCACACATCCATCTGTACTATCCTCCTATTTCTATACTCACTCGCACGGGGTACTGGTTGTAATCCGGAGATTACTACTTTGAGATGGCTAACTTGACCCTGACACCAGGGAGGAAACACACCATCTTGGATGCATGTCTGCCGCCTCAGAAACGCTCGTCTGTTCCCGTGACTATCGAATCTCCTGTCACTGTCAACATTCTAGTCTTCACTGTATCCCCTCCCACCCCCAGTACAGCTGAGACAGCCCGGGTACCATGGCCTTGTCTCTGGCTGCAGTCCCCAGATGAAACATCACTTTCCTCAGTATTGAATACTGGTTGGGGAGTGAGATGCACTCTGGGGTCTCCTGTGCTAACTGCCTGATTCTTCTTGACTGTAATTCTTCTTCCCATAATCTGTGGGGTGACCACATCTAGAAATGTGCTCTTCACAAATTACTCAACCTCACGTATACACCACAGAGGCATCCATGGTCCCACCATCTGCAACGTGTACATCATCCCAGACAGCAGGATGAAGAGGAGGTGGGAGTTAAGAAGGGGCATAAGGCAGGAACATAACGTCATCCTGAATGCTGTCGGTGATGCCGGATGCTACGGGCTCTGTCACAGCCGTTCCCATGAGGTGGAGAATGAACTCCTCCCTCAGGCTCAGGGGATGAAGGTAAGCCTGGATCCCGACAGTTCACTGCTGCTCCCTGTCCTGTAAGAGAGAGAGCAGAATGTCAGTGATTGTGTTGCACTGTGTTTGGGAGATATGCCTGCAATAGCTGGTGGTGTGTGAAGGCAGTGAAAGGTGGATGTGAGGCTGGTATCAGTGGAAGGTATGTAAAGGTGATCTGGAGTATGTAAATGTTAGGTGTGAGTCCTGAGTGTTAAAGACTGCTGATGGGTGAGTGATGGGGGTGTGGTACATTGAGCAGTGTGAGAGGTTGGTGATGTTGGGGGTAGGAGATGTCATGTGGAAATGAATTCACTGACATAGATCACCCGTGTGAGCTCCTTCTACTTCTTCTGGCTCTGCTGCCAGGTCCTGGGGCCAAGCTTCCTGCACTAACCTCCCTGGCCACCTGCTCCCATTCCCTTCGGAGTGCGTTTCTTGAGGGTCTCCATCCCACCCCACTGATACATGGCCTCTCTTCTCCTGTCACCCTCCATTACTAAGGCCTCCAGCACTACATCCGTGAATCACAGAGCCCTCTCTCTGTGCTCGTATTCCACCTACCTTTTCTCCAATTGCAGCATTCACAGTCAGCAGCAGCAGCCTCCTGTGACTCAGTGCAGCTTCCCTTTAAGAGGGACAGACTGCCTTTAAGGGCTGAATCCTGGCTGAAACACGTTCTGGACTCAGACACAGTTAAGTCTCCTGTTAAGCGTGCAGACAGACAGCAGCGCGGGGCACCCTGGGCGGCCCCTAAAATTTACGGAAATGAAATGAGGAGGCCCCAGAAATTTTGTATCACCTGCCTCAGCTGGCAGATCATGACCGCACTGCTCAAAAAGCGATGCAAACCCGGTTTTCTCTCTCTTTCCATTTTCCTTTCCCTCTTCCCCCCTTTCTCACTCTCTCTCCCTTCACTCTATGACTCCTGCTCATAGAATTAGAGACAGGTGCAGCACTGAAGGTGGCTATTCGGCCCTTTGTGTTAGTGCTGTTTCTTTGAAAGAGCTGTCTAATTATTACCACTCTCCTCCTTTATCCCCAGGCTATTTTTTTCGCCTTTTCCAGTTTTTTTTATTATAATTCCCTTTTGAAAGATATTATTGAATCTGCTTCAATCATGTTTTCGGGCAGTGAATTTCTGATCCCAACAACTCGCTGAGAAGGAAAATTCTCCTCATTTCACCTTTGGTTCTTTGTCAATTACCTTCAATCTGTGTCTTCTTGATACTGAACTTTCTGACACTGGAAACATTTTCACATTAATTACCCCATCAAAACTCTTCATGATTTTGAATTCGATATTAAATATCCTCTTACCCTTCACTGCTCTAAAGAGAACAAACCCAGCTTTTCCAATCTCTCCATGTAACTGAATTCCCAGATCCCTGGTACCATATGTTTCAAATTCTGCTATTCCATGTGTCATGTACTGGGATATGCTGTAGTGTTTTATATAGATTTAGCATAACTTCCAAGTTTTGTTTTCTATGCCTCTATTTATAAAGCCCAGGATCTCATATGCTTTATTAACTGTTGTGCTAACCTGTCCTGTGACCTTCAACGATTTACACATAAACTCCCTAGGTCTCTCTGTTCTTGCACTCTCTTTACAGTTGTAACATGTAGCTTGTGTTGTCTCTCCACATACATCCTTCTAAAAGGTATTACCTCACATCTCTGCTGTGACAATTCAAATTTCAGAAGATTGAATACATTGTTTTCAGTCCCTGCTCCAAACTAAATTCCCTAGCTACCGACTCCATACCTCTCCCTGGCAATTGTGTGAGACTAAACCAGACTGTTCACATCTTGGTGTCATATTTGACCCCGAGATGAACTTCTGACCACATCTACACACCTTCACTAAAACAGCCTATCTGCACCTCGAAAATCATAGAAAAATCATAGAATGTTTACAACACAGAAAGAGGCCACTTGGCCCATTGTGTCTCTGCTATCCAAAAAACGACCTCCCCAGCCGAATCCCACCTTCCAGCATTTGGTCCCGAGCTCTGCAGATTAAATCACTTGAGGTGTAGCAAGGCACATTTAAAATGAGATGAGGTTTTCAGCCTCTTCTACCCTTTCAGAAACTGAGTTCCAGAACCCCACCCCACCACACTCTGGGTGATTTTTTTCCTCATCTCCCCTCTAATTTTTCTACCAATCATTTAAATCCATGCCCTCTTGTCACTGATCTCTCTGCTAAGGTGAATAGACCCTTCACCACCACTCTATCCAGGGCCCTCAACGTTTTGTACGTTTCAATCAGATTTTCCCTCAGCCTTCTCTGCTCCAAGGCGAACAACCCCAGCCTATCCAATCATTCCTCAAAGTTGCATTTTCCCAGTCCCGGCAACATGTTTGTAAATCTCCTCTGTACCCTCTCCATTGCAATTACATCCCTTCTGTAATGAGGTGACCAGAACTGCACGCATTACTCAAGTTGTGGCCTAACCAATGATTTATGCAGTTCCAGCATAACCTCCCTGCTCTTATATTCAATACCTCGGCTAATAAGGGAAAGGATTCCATATGACCTCTTAACCACCTTATCGAGCTGTCCTGCTACATTCAGCTATCTGTGGGCATTCACTCTAAGGTCTGTCACTTCCTCTACACTTCTCAATATTCTCCCATTAATCGTGCATTCCTTTGCCTTATTTGACCTCCCCAAATGCATCATATCGCACTTATCCAGCCTGAATTCAATTTGCCACTTCTCTGCACATCTGACCTATCCTCCTTGCAATCTACCACACGGTGAATCTTTGTATCGTCTGCAAACTTCTTGATTATGCCCTATCTTTACTTCCAAATCGTTAATGTATGCGACATAAAGCAGGGGTCCCAGTACTGAGCTGTGTGGAATTTGCTTTTTTTTATTCATTCGTGGGATTTGGGCGTCACTGCCTGGGCCTGTATTTATTGCACATCCCTCATTGCCCTTGAACTGAGTGGCTTGTGAGGCCATTTAAGAGTCCATCACATTGTTGTGGGTCTGGAGTCACATGTGGCCAGACCAGGTAAGGACAGCAGATCTCCTTCCCTAAAGGGCATTAGTGAATAAATGGGATTTTCAAACAATCGACAATGGTTTCATGGTCACCATTAGAGTAGCTGTTTAATTCCAGAACTATTAATTGATTTCAAATTTCATTATGTGGCATGGTGGGATTCGAATCCATGTCCCCAGAGTGTTTACCTGGGTTTGCTGGATTTCCAAGTGCAGTGACATTGCCACTACACCACTGCCTCCACTAAATGCTGCTGGAAACATCCCTCCAGTCGCTAACACGCCTGTCAACAATTACTCTTTCTTTCCTGCCACTGAGCTAATTTTCAATCCACCTTGCTGCATTTCCCTGGATCCCCTGGGATTTTATTTTTAACAAGTCTGCTATGTGGGCCATTGTTAAAAAATTTGCTAAAATCCAAGTAGACCGCATCAACTACATTAACCTCATCTATCGTCCTTGTTACTTCATCAAATAATCATGCAAGTTAGTCAGACACAATCTTGCCTTAACACGTCTGTGGTGATTATCCCTGATGAACCTGTGCCTTTCTAAGTGACAGTTTATCCTGTCTCTCAGAATGGATTACAATAATTTTCCCACTCTGAGGTTAGACTGGCTGTCCTGTAGTTATTCGGTCTATTCTTCGCTCCCTTTTTAAACAGTGGTACAATGTTAGCAGTTCTCCAATCCTCCATCACCACACCTGTATCCAGTGAGAACTGGAAAATCATGGATATACCTTTGGTTATTCCTTCTGTTGCTTCTTTTAACAACCTGGGGTACATTTCATCATGCCATGGTGATGTATCAACTTTCAATGAGGCTAATTCCATTAGTAATTCCTCTCTGCCTATGTTTATCACATCCAATAATTCACACACCTCCTCCTTAACTACAATATCTGCACCGTTCCCCTCTTTTGTGAAGACAGTCACAAAGTATTCATTAAGAACCATATCAGTAACTACTGTCCCTACACATAGGTTACCTTATCGGTCATTAATGGGCTCTACTCTCTCCTTAGTTGTCCTCTTAGCCTTAATGTATTGAAAGAAAAAACATGCATGGGTTCATCTTGATTTTGTTTGCCAATATTTATTTATGATCTCTCCTTGCTTTCGTAAATTCCTTTTTGATATCAGCCTCCACTTTCTATACACCTCTTGGTTTTCTGTTGTGTTGAGATCTCGGTGTGGGACATAAACTTGCCATTCCTGCTGTATCTTACCCTGTCGGCTCCTTGACATCCATGGAGCTGGGGAATGAGACAGACTTGATTTATCTACAAAGCGCTGGAACAGACTCGATGAGTTGAAATGTCCCATTCTGCGCCAGAATTGACTAAGGCTCTATGACTCTATGACATGGGTATTCTATTACAACAGCTTTCCTATACTGGGAAGGTTTATAATGGACTGGACAGTATCACCCTGTTGAACCCCGTGATGTAAGTGAAATGTTTGATGCCCCAGAACATGGTTAACAAATGTCCTTCACAAACAGAGTAAATCAGTTCAGGCCCACTCACAATTCTGGAGTAATTCACAATGGGGAGTAATTTCTCCTGGTTTTCTCGGCATTGGACAGCAACCAGGCAGTCACTGTGTCCCCACATCCATGTGGAAAGTCTTGTCGGGGTTAGGTGAGGTAAGACACGTTGCCTGGGCGACAGATTTCTTTAGTTGTGTTCCTGTTTCTGTGCTCTCTTCAGTCCAAATGGGATACACCTGGTCATCATCACCATTCGGTGGTTCATAAAGAGGAGTCACAGTCTCAGCAAATCGAGGGATGAGGGTCCGCTGATACCACAACAGCCTGAGGATAGGACACAGGGCAGTCTTTGAGGTGGACAGGGGTAGACACTGGATGAGGGTCCACTGATACCCACCAGTCTGAGGATAGGACAAAGGGCAGTCTTTGAGGTGGACAGGGGTATAGACACTGGATGAGGGGCAATTGGTACTCCACCAGCCTGAGGATAGGTCAGAGGGCAGTCTGAGGTGGACAGGGGTAGGCACTGGATGAGGCTCCACTGATACTCCACCAGCCTGAGCAGAGGACATAGAGCAGGCATTGAGGCGGACAGGGGTAGACACTGGATGAGGCTCCACTGATACTCCACCAGCCTGAGCAGAGGACATAGAGCAGGCATTGAGGCGGACAGGGGTAGACACTGGATGAGGAGCAATTGATACTCCACCAGCCTGAGGATAGGACACAGGGCAGTCTTTGAGGTGGACAGGGGTGGACACTGGATGAGGGTCCACTGATACCCACCAGCATGAGGATAGGACACAGTGCAGTCTTTGAGGGGGACAGGGGTAGACACTGGATGAGGGTCCACTGATACCCACCAGCCTGAGGATAGGACACTGGGCAGTCTTGGAGGTGGACAGGGGTAGACACTGGATGAGGGTGCACTGATACCCACCAGCCTGAGGATAGGACACAGTGCAGTCCTTGAGGTGGACAGGGGTAGACACTGGAATTGTGTCCACTGATACTCCACCAGCCTGAAGATAGGACACAAGGCTGTCTTTGAGGTGGACAAGGGTAGACACTGGATGAGGGTCCACTGATACCCCACCAGCCTGAGGATAGGACACTAGGCTGTCTTTGAGGTGGACAGGGTTATACACTGGATGGTCTCGACCTGATGTTGGTCTGGGCTGATGTTGGATGAGCCAATTTGGACATATAGAACGATGACACGATGTTACACCAGCTGGTCCTTACGTGGATGGTCTTTTAGTCCAGCTCCCAAAGTAACTGCAGTAGTTCCTGTAAAAGGGTTAAATGTGTGGACACGGTCTGTGGTGATGAGGAGGAGACCATCAATTTATTTCAGCAAGCAGGAAGACTGTGAAAGGCTCCTAACGGCCCCGGCCATACGTTTGTGGAAAATAGTGGGGTTATTGTGGAACCCCTTGTGACAGACATGTCCAGGGGTATCTCTGGTCCTCAGAAGTGAATGTGAATTTAAATTGTTTCTCTAGTTTTACTGGGATACTCCAATAAACATTAGAGATATCCAGCGTGGTGAAGTCAGCCCTGCCGCTGGGAATCCGGGAGAGTAGGGTCGGTGTCTCTCAGACAGCCGAGATCACACAGGGGTGATTGAGTTGAGTTTGTATGGTCAATAGTCAGTCCCCAGCTGCCATCTGGTTTTGTAACCGGCAAAATCGGGCAGTTAGCAGTGAATGTGTCTTTGTGAACTGCACCCTGGTAAAACAATAACCTGATGTTGTCTGGAATATATGATATAATCTCAGCTCGGTATGAATACTGCTTCATGGATCATGCAATGGTCAATTGATTTCTTCAGGTCAGCTCATTTTTCCACAGTCATCTTTATGGGTTGTGAATACACTCAGCACCGACTCGAGAATCGCCTGTACCTCAGGGTCATCACCGGTGTCTGGTTCACACTCCTCTGATATTTTAATCAGGAATATTGAGGATGCAATGGACACCAGAGTAGGGGTATGGTTTAATGTTCTACAATATACAAATAGAGCGATAATCAATTACTGCTGATAACCTTTGAGCACATTACTGCCCAGTAGTCCCTGTCCATTATACAGGATCATATAAAAGGAAGACAGGACTTTGACATGAACTCTGTTCCCTCTCCGACACCACTGTAAGATCTGATCTAGGGTCACCACATCCGTGAACTGTGGAGCCCTCTTTCTGTCCTCGTATTCCATTTACCTTCTGTCCAATTGCAGCATTCACAGTCAGCAGCAGCGGCCTCCTGACTGAAAGAGGTCACTTGGCCCATTGTATCAGTGGTGACCGAAAAACGATCCACCCATTCTAATCCCACTTTCAGCATTTGATCTATAGCTCTGCAGATTACGGTACTTGAGGTGTATATCCAGAATCCTGTTGAATGAGTTGAGGGTTTCTGCCTCAACTACACTTTCAGGCAGTGAGTTCCAGACCCCACCACACTCTGTATGAAAAGGTTTTCCTTATCTGCCCTCTTATCTTTCGACCAATCACTTTAAATCCACCACCACCCCCCCTCCCCCATGTCACTGACTTTCCTGCCAAGGTGAATAGACCCTTCACCTCCACTCTGTCCAGGCCCCTCAAAATGTTGTACATTTCAGTCCGATCTCCTCTCAGCCTTCTCTATTCCAAATTGAACAACCCCAGCCAATCCAATCGTTCCTCACAGCTGCATTTTGTCTAGTCCGAGCAACATCCTCATAAATCTCCTCTGTACCCTCTCTAGTGCAATTAGATCCTTTCTGTAATGAGGTGACCAGAATTGCACTCAGTACTCAAGTTGTGGCCTAGCCAATGAGTTATACAGTTCCAGCATAATCTCCCTGCTCTTATATTCTATACCTCAGCTAATAAAGGAAAGGATTCCATCTGCCTTCTCCACCATATTATTATTGAATCTGCTTCCACCTTGTTTTCAGGCAGTGAATTCCAGATCCCAACAACTCGCTGTGTAAGAACATTCTCCTCATTTCACCTCTGGTTCTTTGTCAATTACCTTCAATCTGTGTCTTCTTAATACTGAACTTTCTGACGCTGGAAACATTTTCACACTAATTACCCGATCAAAACCCTTCATGAATTTGAATTCTATATTAAATCCCCTCTTACCCTTCACTGCTCTAAAGAGAAAAACCCCAGCTTTTCCCATCTCTCCATGAGATCCCTGGTACCAATCTAGTAAATCACCTCAGTATCTTCACTAAGTCTTTGACGTCCTTACCAACATGTGGTGATCAGAATTGGACACAATTCTCCAGCTGGGACCTAACCAATGATGTATAAAAATCAGCATTTCCTCCTGAGTTTTATTACTCTGTGCTGTGTTTATAAAGCCAAGGACACGATATGTTGTTTTTTTTAGCAGCCTTCTCAGTGTCCTGCTGCCTCATAAATTAGTACAGCCCGAGGTCTGTCCATTCAACCATCCACATTATTTTGCCTTTCCTCATATTTCCTACCGATATGTATCACTTCACAGTTCAATGTGTAAAGTTCAATCTGCCGGGTGACTGGCCATTTCACCAGTCACTCTCTGTCCTCATTGGGACAGACCAGGCTCCATCCTCAGGCTGTGCTGAGTAAGCGGTTTTCACCCAATGTGGTACTGAGCTCCAAATGGAGCAGAAAAGACTCACTTCTATCCCTGGCTTGTGTTAATCCCACCCGGTGTGGCACTGACACACACAGATAGCAGGAAAGACCCAATTCAATCCCCGGTGTGTCTTAATCCCACCCGGTGTGGTCCTTACCCACACAGAGAGCAGGAAAGACCCAATTCAATCCCTGGCCTGTGTTAATCTCTCCCGGTGGTACTGACCCAGGCACAGAGAGCAGGAAAGATTCAATTCTATCCCTGGACGGTGTTAATCTCACCCGGTGAGGTATTGACCCACACAGAGAGCAGGAAAGACCCAATTCTGTCCCCGGCTTGTGTTAAATCGTCCCGGTGTTGTATTGACCCACACAGAGAGCAGGAAAGACCCAATTCTATCCCCGGCCTCTTAATCCCACACAGTGTGGTACTGACCCACACAGAGAGCAGGAAAGGACCAATTCTATCCCTGATCTGTGTCACTTCCACCCGATGTGGTAATGACCCCCACGTACACACAGAGAGCAGGAAAGGACCATTCTCTCCCTGATCTATGTCATTCCCACATCGTGTGGTACCGACCCCCATATACACAGACACAGCAAGAAATTTCTATTTCTCTCCCTGGCCTGTGCCAATCCAACATGTTGTGTTAATGACCCCCACACACAGAGCAGGAGATTTCCATCTCTCTCCCTCGCCTGTGTTAATCCAACAAGGTATGTTCCAAGTACAAGTAACGATCAGCCTCTGCTTTAAATTGCTGATGGTCTATCCCTGATCAGTGTTACTTCCACACAGTGTGGTACTGACCAAACAAACAGAGCAGGAAAGGACTAATTCTCTCCCTCATCTGTGTTAATCCAACATGATGTTTTCCTGAACCATATCAAAGTTCAAGTAATGATCAGCCTCTGCTTAAAATTGTTGACCGTCTGTTGTGCATATCAGGTAAGGTTTCAATGGTTTCTGTTTCCACAGACTCAAAGAATCATACAGCACGGAGGAGGCTATTTGGCCCATCGTGTCTGTGCATGCTGTTTGAAGGAGCAATCCCATTTGTCCCTCTCCTCTACACAATTACCACTTCGCTGAAAATCTCCTCTGATACTATTGAATCAATTCTCTTTTTTAAATTTATTATTGAATCTGCTTCACCACTCTTTCAGGTTGTGAATTCCGGTTTATAATAGATCAATGCATTTTTGTTGGCCCATCACCTTAAAAATGTGTCCTCTGGTTACTGACAGTACTTCCAGTGAAACCAAATTCTCTGTCTTTGCTCCATCAAATATTGTTCAAGATTTTGCATATCTCTATTCAATCTCCATTTAACATTACTGCTCTAAAGAGAACAATTCCAGTTTACAGTCAAGGGACACGAGATAGAGGGGAGGGCGTAGAATTCAGCTCGGACTCTAACACAAAACACCATCACCTCCACATTCCCCTCCTCCGAGCCAAATACCATCTAGACTTGGACAGAAATCACCGTTCCTTCATCATCACTGGGTTAAAAGCCTGAAATCCTTTCTGTAACAGCATTGTGGGAACACATTCACCACACGGACTGCAGTGGTTCAGGATGAAGGCCCATCATTTTCTCATGGTAACCAGGCATGGGGAAGTAATGCCAGCCTTGTCAGTATCACTCATATCTTGAGAACAAATAGACAGGAAATAAAATGGGAATAAAATCAATGTGTTTGTAACTGACTGATTGAAGTGATCAAAGAGAGAGACGTCATAACCCAATATAGTAAATTGTCAGCACAATTCATCTCACCTGGCCCTTGTGTTTGCCTTTCTTCTGTTATCTGTGTGAGGATACAAGTAACAATGAGCCGCTGGCTCAAGAACTGCTGGACATCAATTGTACACACGAAATAAGGACTCAATGGATTCTGTTACCATAGAATCGGAGAATCACAAAGCATGGAAGCAGTCCATTGTCCCATCGTACCTGTGCCATCTTTGAAAGAGCTTTTTATTTTACCCCTCTTTCCTCCTCTTTTCCCAAAGTCCTGCAAATCCCCCTCTGCAGCATTTATCCAGTTCCCCTTTGAAACTTGCTCTTGAATCTACTTCCAGCACATCTTCAGGCCGTGTATTCCAGATTAAAGCAACTCACTGTATAAAAAAATGTTTTCCTTATGGCACCTCTGCATCTTTTGCCAAGTATTTTGAGTCTTGCTATCGGTCCTTTTCCCAAAGGAAACAGTTTACCCTTACTCTGTCAAAACAGCACATAATTGTGATCTGTTCCATTAAATTCCCCCCTTTACCTGATCTACTCTGATTCCTGTTTCTGTAGTCTCCCCATGTTCCTGAACTCCCACATTCCTGGACCATTCCAGTAAATCTCCTCTGCACCTTCTCCAACATTCTGACATCCTTTCTAATAAGTAATGCTCAGAATTGGACACAATTCCTCAGCTGAGACCTAACCAGTGATTTACAAAGTTTCAGTTGACTTCCTTCCTTTTGCACGCTATGCCTCTATTTATAAAGCTCGATATCCTGGATGTGTTTTTAGTAATTTTATCGACTTGTTCTGCTATATTCAAAGACATCTGTTCATGCACCCAATTTAAAATTGCCCCATTTCATTTACATTGCCTCACCTTATTCTTCCTCCCTTACCCCATGTCTGCACTAAATTTCATCTGCTTCATTTCCTCATTTCATCAGTCTCCCTGAATCCTTCTGATATCATCCTCATTTTTTTTGCATTTCCGAGTTTCTGTCACCTGAGTACACTGAAATTATGCCTTTTATATATAAGTAAATGTCACACACAAACACAATACACGGATATATATTTATGTATGTTTCCATAAAGAAGCAATGGCCCGAATACCGACCATTGGGGAGCATCACTGTATAATCCCCTCCACTGTCTGAGCAAAAATAGATCACCACTTCCCTCTGTATTCTATCCCTTAGCCAATGTCATATCCACACTGTCACTGCCTCTTGAATCCATGTGGTTCAGACTTCCTAACAAATCTATTAAATGGCATTTGATTCCACGACTTTTGATTGTTCATATACAAAGTAGCAACCGTGCTTTCCGCAGCAACACTCTCCATTACTTCATCAAAGAATATGATCAAGATAGTCAGACATGATTTGCCACTAATATATCTTCTGGACCTTCTTGTCATTTATAAACTCATGCTATTTAAACCACAAATATCTTGTCCCAGATTACAGACGCTACAAGCTTCTCCAACATTTCAGTGAGGTTAGACTGATGGGTCAGTAGTTCTAGGGTGTAGCCTATCTCTACTGTTTTGAACAGGGTGTAGAATTTGCAACACTTCAGTCCTCTGACATCACTGCCATATCCAAGGAGGATTGGACGATTCGGGCCAGTGGCTCCGCTATTTCCAACATTCCTTCCCTCAGCAACCCTCATACATCCCATCTAGACTGGATAATTGTTTATTGCGGTACAGAAAGTGTTGGATTGAAAGGTGTTGACTGAACTTGTTTGTTCAGTGACTGTAATTAATGTAAGTCTCCATGGACCCTAATTGTGTCATTGGAGGGTTTCCCACTTCTATTAATACAGGACTCCTTCCAATGTGTTATCCCATAGTATCAGCAGGAGCCTCCACCGCGCCCACCCCCACCTCCATCCCTCTCACCGGCACTGACAGGGATAAGTGGCTCCAGAGAGAGGGAGAGGATAGATCAGAATCTGAGAACAATCGATTGGAATGTGACAACAATGGGTCAGAATCCGAGAACAATCGATTGGAATGTGACAACAATGGAGAGGAGTTTCTCGTGGGTGTCTGACTATCTTTCTACAAATTATCATCGGCTTTCTTTACAATATCGGATCTATTTCGCGCTTTTGACTATTCAAACGATTTACTATCCGGTCCTCAGTATTGTTGGTGTCCCTGGTAAGTCTCTCTCTACCTAGCTATTAATGTTATAACCAATGATTAACTTCAGTACTGTTCTTGTCAATTACTCTGCCCTTCTTGCGAATATTATTGTTCCTGGTAAACCTCTCTATCCAGCTATTAGAACTATAGATCATGTTTCACTGCATTGCTGTTCCTTTTATTTAAATATTGGGAATACTAAATCCACTGCCATCGGTTTCTGTCACAAATTCTGTCCCTGTCCACCGACTCTATCACACTCCCTGCCCAATGTCTGAGAACAAACCAGCCTCTTCACAACGTCAGCGATTCCTTTCATCCTAAGCTAAGTTCCAATTTAATATCCTGTCGATCACTAATCCTGCCTACAGCCACCTCTATCATTTTGTTCATCTCCACATCTCCTTCAGTTCATCTACTTACAAACCCTCAGCCGTGCCTTTCTTAGATCCACACTTGATGATTCCAATGTCTTCCTGGTCATGCTCACAATAACAAAGCTCGATAAACTGCAGCTTATTCAGAAATCTACTGGCTGCATCACAGCTCACACCCAGTCCAGATCACCCATCACCCCTGTACTCACTCACATAACCTACCTCCCAGTCTGGCAATGCCACAATTATAATATAATCATACTTGGATTAAAAGCTCTAAATGGCCTCAACCTTCCAATTATCCCCATTCCCCTGTCCGTTTCCCATATTCCTTCCATTTGTTCTATTTGAAGTGTTTGTCATTTCTCGTTTTGAAGTGAATTTCATTAGCTATGGATCTGTCTCTGACTCTGATTTGGTCTCAGTACTATCACTGGTGCTGGTGCAGTGGAATCCACACTGATGGGCAGTTCTGGTGTGGCCGACACAGTTCTCATGCTGGACAGGGCACGAGTCCAAGAGTACCCTGCATGGACCGGTAGACTGAACAGGGGTCTGGATGGCATATGAACAACCTATTCCAGCAGCTTGGAAACTTGGCCGATGCATGTTCACTGACCGCCTGTGTTAGTCACTGTCAGTTAAGCATCCATTCAGCTGGCACAAGGAATCCCCTCTGGGGTTATTTAAAAGGACCGAGCATCCAACTTGCAGGTGAGGGGCTTTTGACTTACTTCTGCTATTGTAAAGTTAGTGGAGGTGCTGTGGATGGTTTTCTGGAGTTTGTGTTGTGAGCTGCTGCAGACATTCAGGGAGGACAGAGGATTTAGTGTTCCAACTCTAGACGAGGTATCGGGACTGTAGTTACAGTGTCTCTGGGTCTGCAACATGATCAACAAATGGAGCAGAGGCTGCAGAGAGGGAAAGCTCTGGATGGGAACCAAATGAGGTCAGTGGAGAGTTAGGATGTATTAACGAAAGCCTGTAAGGAACGAGATAATGAAGTCAGCGTGACTAAGGGAAAGAGTAGGCAGGGAGCAGATGATGTAAGCAAAGGGACTGGTGGTCTGAGGTGTATTTGTTTTAATGCAAGAAGTGTAGTAGGTAAGGAAGATGAACTTAGGGCCTGGATTAGTACCTGGGAGTATGATGTTATTGCTATTACTGTACTTGGTGAAGGGAAGGGCATGATTGGCAACTAAATATCCCAGGATACCGATGCTTCAGGCGTGATAGAGAGGGAGGTAAAAGGGGGGAGGAGATGCATTACTGGTCAAAGAGGATATCACAGCTGCGCTGAAGGAAGGCACTATGGAGGACTCGAGCTGTGAGGCAATATGGGCAGAACTCAGAAACAGGAAGGGTGCGGTAACAATGTTGGGGCTGTACGACAGGCCTCCCAACAGCGAGCGTGAGATAGAGGTACAAATATGTAAACAGATTATGGAAAGCTGTAGGAGCAACAGGGTGGTGGTGATAGGAGATTTTAATTTTAGAACATAGAACATAACAGCGCAGTACAGGCCCTTCAGCCCTCGATGTTGCGCCGACCTGTGAAACCATCTGACCTACACTATTCCATTTTCATCCATATGTCTATCCAATGACCACTTAAATGCCCTTAAAGTTGGCGAGTCTACTACTGTTGCAGGCAGGGCGTTCCACGCCCCTACTACTCTCTGAGTAAAGAAACTACCTCTGACATCTGTCCTATATCTATCACCCCTCAACTTAAAGCTATGTCCCCTCGTATTTGCCATCACCATCCGAGGAAAAAGTCTCTCACTATCCACCCTATCTAACCCTCTGATTATCTTATATGTCTCTATTAAGTCACCTCTTCTCCCCCTTCTCTCTAACGAAAACAACCTCAAGTCCCTCAGCCTTTCCTCGGAAGACCTTCCCTCCATACCAGGCAACATCCTAGTAAATCTCCTCTGCACCTTTTCCAAAGCTTCCACGTCCTTCCTATAATGCGGTGAGCAGAACTGCACGCAATACTCCAGGTGCGGCCGCACCAGAGTTTTGTACAGCTGCAGCATGACCTCGTGGCTCCTAAACTTGATCCCCCTACTAATAAAAGCAAACACACCATATGCCTTCTTAACAGCTCTATTAACCTGGGTGGCAACTTTCAGGGATTTATGTACCTCGACACCAAGATCTCTCTGCTCATCTGCACTACCAAGAATCTTCCCATTAGCCCAGTATTCTGCAATCCTGTTACTCCTTCCGAAGTGAATCACCTCACACTTTTCCGCATTAAACTCCATTTGCCATCTCTCAGCCCAGCTCTGCAGCCTATCTATGTCCCTCTGTACCCGACAACATCCTTCGGCACTATCCACAACTCCACCGACCTTCGTGTCATCCGCAAATTTACCAACCCACCCTTCTACACCCTCATGCATGTCATTTATAAAAATGACAAACAGCAGTGGCCCCAAAACAGATCCTTGCGGTACACCACTAGAAACTACACTCCAGGATGAACATTTACCATCAAACACCACCCTCTGTCTTCTTTCAGCTAGCCAAGTTCTGATCCAAAGCACTAATTCACCTTCAATCCCATACTTCTGTATTTTCTGCCATAGCCTACCGTGGGGAACTTTATCAAACGCCTTACTGAAATCCATATACACCACATCCACGGCTTTACCCTCATCCACCTGTTTGGTCACCTTGTCAAAAAACTCAATAAGGTTTGTGAGGCACGACCTACCCTTCACAAAACCGTGCTGACTATCTCTAATGAACTTATTCTTTTCAAGATGATTATAAATCCTATCTCTTATAACCTTTTCCAACATTTTACCCACAACCGAAGTAAGACTCACAGGTCTATAATTACCAGGGCTGTCTCTACTCCCCTTCTTGAACAAGGGGACAACATTTGCTATCCTCCAGTCTTCCGGCACTATTCCTGTCGACAATGACGACATAAAAATCAAGGACAAAGGCTCTGCAATCTCCTCCCTGGCTTCCCAGAGAATCCCAGGATAAATCCCATCTGGCCCAGGGGACTTATCTATTTTCACACTTTCCAAAATTGCCAACACCTCCTCCTTGTGAACCTCAATCCCATCTAGCCTGGTAGTCTGTATCTCAGTATTCTCCTCGACAACATTTTCTTTCTCCACTGTAAATGCTGACGAAAAATATTCATTTAACACTTCCCCTATCTCCTCCGATTCCACACACAACTTCCCACTACTATCCTTGATTGGCCCTAACCTATCTCTAGTCATTCTTTTATTCCTGATATACCTATTGAAAGCCTTAGGGTTTTCTTTGATTCTATCCGCCAATGACTTCTCGTGTCCTCTCCTTGCTCTTCTTATCTCTCCCTTTAGATCCTTCCTGGCTAGCTTGTAACTCTCAAGCGCCCGAACTGAGCCTTCACGTCTCATCCTAACATAAGCCGCCTTCTTCCTCTTGACAATCTCTTCAACTTCTTTAGTAAACCACGGCTCCCTCGCTCGACAACTTCCTCCCTGCCTGACAGGTACATACTTATCAAGGACACGCAGTAGCTGCTCCTTGAATAAGCTCCACATTTCGATTGTGCCCATCCCCTGCAGTTTCCTTCCCCATCCTACGCATCCTAAATCTTGCCTAATCGCATCATAATTTCCTTTCCCCCAGCTATAATTCTTGCCCTGCTGTATATCCCTGTCCCTGCCCATCGCTAAGGTAAAACTAACCGAATTGTGATCACTATCACCAAAGTGCTCACCAACTTCTAAATCTAACACCTGGCCGGGTTCATTACCCAGTACCAAATCCAATGTGGCATCGCCCCTGGTTGGCCCGTCTACATACTGTGTCAGAAAACCCTCCTGCACACACGGGACAAAAACAGACCCATCTAAAGTACTCGAACTATAGTATTTCCAGTCAATATATGAAAAGATAAAGTCCCCCATAACCACTACCCTGTTACTGTCGCTCCTGTCAAGAATCATCTTTGGTATCCTTTCCTCTACATCTCTGGAACTATTTGGAGGTCTGTCGAAAACTCCCAACAGGGTGACCTCTCCTCTCCTGTTTCTAACCTCGGCCCATACTACCTCAGTAGACGAGTCCTCAAACGTCCTTTCTGCCGCTGTAATACTTTCCTTGATTAACAATGCCACACCCCCCCCCCTCTTTTCCCATCTTCTCTGTTCTTAGTTGAAACATCTAAATCCCGGAACCCACAACATCCATTCCTGTCCCTGCTCAACCCATGTCTCTGAAATGACCGCAACATTGACTGGGATTCACTTAATGTTAGAGGTCTAGATGGAGCAGAATTTGTAAGGAGCATCCAGGAGGGTTTTTTAGAGCAGGATGTAAATAGTCCAACTCGGGAAGGGGCCATACTGGACCTGGTGTTGGGAAATGAGACAGGCCAGGTGGTTGACGTTTCAGTAGGGGACTACTTTGGGAATAGTGATCACAATTCCGTAAGTTTTAGAATACTCATGGACAAAGACGAGAGTGGTCCTAAAGGAAGAGTGCTAAATTGGGGGAAGGCCAACTATACCAAAATTCGGCAGGAGCTGGGGAATGTCAATTGGGAGCAGCTGTTTGAAGGTAAATCCACTTTTGATATGTGGGAGGCTTTTGAAGAGATGTGGATTAGCGTGCAGGAGAGACATGTTCCTGTGAAAATGAGGGGTAGAAATGGCAAGATTAGGGAACCATGGATGACAGGTGAAATTGTGAGACTAACTAAGAGGAAAAAGGAAGCACACATAAGGTCTAGGCGGCTGAAGAAAGACGAAGCTTTGAAAGAATATCGGGATTGTCGGCGCATTCTGAAACGAGGAATTAAGAGGGCTACAAGGGGTCATGAAATATCTTTAGTAAACAGGGTTAAGGAAAATCCCAAAGCCTTTTATTCATATATAAGGAGAAAGAGGGTAACTAGAGAAAGGATTGGCCCACTCAAGGACAAAGGAGGAAAGTTATGCGTGGAGTCAGAGAAAATGGGTGAGATTCTAAACGAGTACTTTGCATCGGTATTCACCGAGGAGAAGGACATGACGGATGTTGAGGTTAGGGACAGATGTTTGATTACTCTAGGTCAAGTCGGCATAAGGAGGGAGGAAGTGTTGGGTATTCTAAAAGGCATTAAGGTGGACAAGTCCCAAGGTCCGGATGGGATCTATCCCAGGTTTCTGTGGGAAGCGAGAGAGGAAATAGTTGGGGACTTAACAGATATTTTTGCGACATCCTTAAACACGGGTGAGGTCCCGGAGGACTGGAGAATTGCTAATGTTGTCCCCTTGCTTAAGAAGGGCAGCAGGGAAAATCCAGGTAATTATAGACCGGTGAGCCTGACGTCAGTGGTAGGGAAGCAGCTGGAGAAGATACTGAGGGATAGGATCTATTCCCATCTGGAAGAAAATGGGCTTATCAGTGATAGGCAACATGGTTTTGTGCAGGGAAGATCATGTCTTACCAACTTAATAGAATTCTTTGAGGAAGTGACAAAGTTGATTGATGAGGAAAGGGCTGTAGATGTCATATACATGGACTTCAGCAAGTCGTTTGAAAAGGTTCCCCATGGTAGGCTGATGGAGAAAGTGAAGTCACATGGGGTCCAAGGTGTGCGAGCTAGATGGATAAAGAACTGGTTGGGCAACAGGAGACAGAGAGTAGCAGTGGAAGGGAGTTTCTCAAAATGGAGACGTGTGACCAGTGGTGTTCCACAGGGATCCGTGCTGGGACCACTGTTGTTTGTGATATACATAAATGATTTGGAGGAAAGTATAGGTGGTCTGATTAGCAAGTTTGCAGACGACACTAAGATTGGTGGAGTAGCAGATAGTGAAGGGGACTGTCAGAGAATACAGCAGAATATAGATAGATTGGAGAGTTGGGCAGAGAAATGGCAGATGGAGTTCAATCAGGGCAAATGCGAGGTGATGCATTTTGGAAGATCCAATTCAAGAGTGAACTATACAGTAAATGGAAAAGTCCTGGGGAAAATTGATGTACAGAGAGATTTGGCTGTTCAGGTCCATTGTTCCCTGAAGGTGGCAACGCAGGTCAATAGAGTGGTCAAGAAGGCATATGGCATGCTTTCCTTCATCGGACGGGGTATTGAGTACAAGAGTTGGCAGGTCATGTTACAGTTGTATAAGACTTTGGTTCGGCCACATTTGGAATACTGCGTGCAGTTCTGGTCGCCACATTACCAAAAGGATGTGGATGCTTTGGAGAGGGTGCAGAGGAGGTTCACCAGGATGTTGCCTGGTATGGAGGGCGATAGCTATGAAGCTATGCAGAACCAGAATGTGGCTCCTCGGAGAGAATGCCTACCTCACTCTGTACATCACTCCTAATTCAACCCCCAGCATCAATGCCAACCAACCGCATGAAAATAACCCGTGTATAACGTGAGCAATGGAGTCACCAGGAACATGGTGGAACAGACCATCGGTGTGATGAAGCAATGCTTCCGATGTCTGAACCGCTCGGGGGAGCCCTCCAGTACTCACTGGAGCAGGTGTCCAAGTTCATGGTGTTCTGCTGCATCCTTCATATCATCACCATCATGAGGACACAGGCATTGGCACCAGGAATCCGGAGGCTACCTCAGGAGGAGGAGTGAGGGAGGATATTTCCTGGATGCCTTTGAACCGGGCAGGCTGTCGGAGAGACCCTGCTAGAATTTCGGTTCCCACAGGACAACTTCCCTTTCCCACCATGGATCCTCCATTCTGCCCCATTACACCCATCTGAGACGCCCCATCACAGTGTCCTGCAATAAAAAAACACCAACAAAAACCTTTTCATTGACATCTTTATCCAATAACACATCCAATTATACAAGCAAAGCTGAACTATTCACCCTTGAATATTCCCTTAGTGCTTGTCTTGTGGATCCCTCGACTTGCCTCGTGCTCCTACACAGTGTTTCCCCAGTGACTGCAGCATGGATGGTGGAAGGCTGCTGACTTTCACTGGGGGAGACTGCAGATGGCCTTGCAGGACGTCCTCGAGCAGCACCGGGCCTTGAGGGCACGGATTCAGACTGCACCACCACGACATGGGCAGCATTCCGTCTGTGCTGCAGTGGAAGCTGAGACAATGGTCACCAACAATTGTATCACAGCTGGGTCCGCTAGTGCTGTCATGGAGTTAGTGACCACTTCCACAGGGGGACAAATGGGCTTCAAGCTCTGTGCAATGTCCTGTGCCATGTTTGAGCTGGACTCCTCCATGTTCTTTGATAGTGGCAACAGACTGTCTGACAGGCCTGTCAATGGACAAAGTATCTCTGTGTCCATATCCATCAGCATTCTCCTGTATGCTGCTCCAGCAAAGTTCATATCTGAGTCCTGTGTATTATAACTCGTTTGTGACATTGCCCTCCGGTCATCTGACACATGAACTATCCTTTCCCCCTGGCCTGGCTGCAGCTCACTCGTGCTCGGTGACTCACCACGTGTAGATTCTGACTCTTTACCAGCCTCTAAAGCACACACAGTGTAAGTGTTTGATCTGTTGTCTGTGAGTATCAGACCAAGTGATGGGGCTTCACCATCAGTGCTGTGCTGCTGCTCTCTCTCTGTCTCCTGGAGCTGCTGTGACTGGGAAGCTGGCAGTTTTCAGTTATCGTTGGAAAGTATAAATCAGAATTGGAATGTTGGGGTGAGGGATTGGGGGTGGGATGAAAAGCAGGAGGTCCATGGTCCCATCTGCAGCTTGGACATCATCTCAGACAGCAGGATGAGGGGGAGGTGGGAGTTAAGAAGGGACATCAGGCAGGTGCATAGCATCATCCTGAATGCTGTCGGCGAGGCCGGATGCCACGGGCTCTGTGACAGCCAGTCCCATGATGTAGAGAACCATCTCCTCCCTCAGGCTCAGGGGATGAAGATATGCCTGGCCCTCGCCAGTTCACTTCTGCCCCCTGTGATTATGGGCCACCTTGTCCTGTTAGAGAGGGGGTGGAATATCAGTAATTGTGTTTCACAGTGTTTGTGTGATGTGCCTTCCATAGCTCAATAGCTGGAGGTATGTGGAGACAGTGAGATGTGGGTGTGAGGCTGGTATCAGTGGAAGGTGTGTGAGGGTGAGGTGGAGTATGTGAATGTTATGTGTGAGTCCTGAGTGTTAGGGACAGCTGATGGGTGAGTGATGGGGGTGTGGTACATTGAGCAGTGTGAGAGGTTGAAAGATATTATTGAATCTGCTTCCATATTGTTTTCAGGCAATGAATTCCAGATCAAAACAACTTGCTGTGGAAGAAAATTCTCCTCATTTCACCTCTGGTTCTTTGTCAATTACCTTCAATCTGTGTCTTCTTAATACTGCACTTTCTGACACTGGAAACAGTTTCACATTAATTACCCTATCAAAACCCCTCATGATTTTGAATTCTATATTAAATCTCCCCTTACCCGTCAGTGCTCTAAAGAGAACAATCCCAGCTTTTCCAATCTCTCCACATAACTGAATTCCCAGATCCCTGGTACCATTCTTGTAAATCACCTCAGTATCTTCACTAAGTCCTTGACATCCTTACCAAACCGTGGTGATCAGAATTGGACACAATTCTCCAGCTGGGATCTAACCAATGATGTATAAACATCAGCATTTCCTCCTGAGTTTTATTACTCTGTATCTCTCTCTCTCACACCAAAGACACTACATCTTACCTTCTAAGATCTGTGTGTGTACACGCCACTTCTCTCTAATCCTTCACCCGATTTATAATGGTACCATTGAGTTTATATTGTTTCTCCTCATATTTCCTACCCAAATGTCTCACTTCACACTTCACTGTGTTAAATTACATCTGCCATGTTCCTGTCCATTTCACCAGTCAGCCTCTGTCCTCCTGAAGTCTGTTACTATCCTTCACACTGTTTATTAACATTTCTGAGTTTCCAGCCCTCTGAAAACTTTGACATTATCCTCTCTGTACACAAGCCCATTGCATTAACATACAGCAACAGTGATTCCAACAGTGACCCTGGGGAAACCCCACTTTGTACTTCCCTCCAGACTGAACAATAACCATTCTCCACTCCTCTCTGCTTTCTGTCACAGAGCTAATTTCCTGCATGCTGGCATTGAAAATAAAAAAAAGGACTTCCATTTATGTAACGCCTTCATGATCACTGCATGTCCCAAAGCGATTTACAACCAACGAGTAGTTTTTAACGTTTAGTCAGTCTTGGAATGCAGGAAAAACAGAGTCAATTTCCGCACAGCAAGATCCCACAAGTAGCAGTCTGATCATGACCAGATCTGTTTTTGTGATGTTGAATTGAGGGGTAAATGTTGACCAGGACACTGGAAATAATTCCATGGGATCTTTACATCCACCTGAGTGGGCAGACGGGGCCTGGCTTTACCTTTTCTTTGATAAGGCGGCACCTCTGACAGCGCAACACTCCCTCAGTACTGCACTGCAGTGTCAGCCTTGATTCTTGTCATCAAGTCCTGCAGTGACACTTGATCCTAGAAGCTTGTGATTGAAAGGGGAGAGAGCGACAAACTGAGCCACTGCTGACATTGGTCCTTTAATCCCATGTGTTTCTAATTTGGTAACATGGCTGTTATGTGGTAATTTATCAAACAGCTGCTGAAAGGATAGGAATATTGGGAAAGTACAGGCTGGAACAATCATAGAATCATAGAATAGCACAGCCCTGAATGATGTCATTCGGCCCATCAAGTCAGTGCTGAACCCTTTCAAAGAACAATCCAGTTAGTCCCACTCGCTGACTCTTTCACTATATCCGAACATTTTTTCTTCTTCAGATATTTATCCAATTCCCTTTTGGGATATACAATTGAATCTGTATCCATCAGCCTATCAGACAGTGCATCCCAAATCCAAACCACTCAGAAACAAAAATCCTCATGTCTGCTTCTTTTACCAATCGCCTTAAATCTGCGTCTCTGATTACCGGTCCCTTGGACATTGGAAACAGTTTCTCTTTATTTAATTTATCTAAACCCTTCCTAATGTTAAACAGCTCAATCGAATCTCCTCTGAAAGTTCTCTGCTCGAAGCAGAACAACCCCAGCTACATAACTGTCATCCCTCATGCCTGCACAAATTCTCGTAAAACAGTTCTGTACCCTCTCCGAAGGCTTCATGTCCTTCCTGAAGTGTGGTTCCCAGTATTCGACACAAGACTCCAGGTGCAGCTGAACTAGTATTTTATATATGTTTCACATAATGTCCTTGCTTTTGCTTTTTTTGCCTCTATTTATAAAACCGAGGATCCCATATATTTATTAACGGTTTGGCTACAACGATTTGTGTACAAATACTCCAGGTGTCTCTGTTATTTCACCACCTTTATAGTTATACCATTTAACTTGTATTGTCTCTCCTCATTCCTCCTTTCAAAATGTATTACCTCATACATCTGCAATGCCAATTAAATATTGAGAAGATTGAAGCCATTGCTTTCTGTCTCTGCTTCAAATATTTCCTAGCTACACACTCCATCCCTCTCCTTTGTAAATGTTTGAGACGAAAAGCCAAACTGTTCACTCACTTGGTTACATAGTTAACCTTGAGATGCCTTGCGATGAGCTTCTGACCAAATATTCACACCATCAGTAAAATGGCTTATTTCCACCCGCGGTGGAGTTGCATGTCTGGTTAAAAAGGAAAGTAATACAATAGAGAGGAAGGATATGAGATCTGATGATGTGGAGTCTGTATGGTAGAGCTGGGAAACACTAAGGGGCAAAAAACGTGAGTGGGGGCTATATATAGACCCCCAAACTGTGGTGGTGATGTGGGAATGGTCTTAAACAGGAAATTAGAGATGCATGCGATAAAGCAACATCTGTAATTATGGGTGAATTAAATCTGCATATAGATTGGTCAAATCAAATTTGTCACAATAACGTAGAGGAGGAATTACTGGAGTGTATACGGGATGGTTTTCTGGACCAATATGTTGAGGAACCAACCAGAGAACAGGCCATCCCAGACTGGGTATTGTGTAAAGAGAGAGGAATAATTGGCAATCTAGTTGTGTGAAATCCCTTGAGGATGAGCGACCATAATATGATAGAATTCTTCATGAAGAAAGCCAACAGTGACGTCAGAGGAGAGCTGCAAGCTGATTGGTTGGGTGAGTAGCAGCTATTAGTGCATGTAGATATCTTTAAAAAAGTGAAAAGTTTATTTTTGTGGGAAAAGAACTCTGGTCATAAGGTGAGTACTACTGAAGTGTTTCTTTTTTTAATTCAGTGTAGTTTATTAAGAATCTTAGATTGAAGTGGGTAGAAAAAGGCCCCTCATGTAATTAGTATTTTTTTAAATTAAGGGTGTAACTAATTAGTCTAAGGGTAGGTCATGACAGGAGAGTTCAGCCCCGTGATCTGCTCCTCCTGCCCTTTGTGGAAAATCAGGGATGCTTCCAGTGTCCCTAGTGAGCATGTGTGCAGGAAGTGGATCCATCTGCAACTACTGGCGACCCGCATTATGGAGATGGAGCTGCAGGAGAATTCACTGTGGAGCATCCATAATGCTGAGGAAGTCGTGGATAACATGTTTAGCGAGGTGGTCACACCGCAGATAATAGCTGCACAGGCAGAAAAGGGATGTGTGACCACCAGACAGAGTAGTAGGCACAGGCAGGTAGTGCAGGAGTCCCCTGTGGCCACCACCCCTCAAACAGATAGACCACTTTGGATACTGTTGGGGGGGATGACCTCCCAGGGGAAAGCAGCAACAGCCAGGCCCATGGGACCACAGAGGGCTCTGCCGCACAGCAGGGCAGGAAAAGGTGTGTAAGAGCTATCGTGATAGGAAATTCTATCGTAAGGGGTGCAGGTAGGCGTTTCTGTGGCCGCAAAAGAGGCACCAGGATTGTATGTTGCCTCCCTGCTGCGAGGGTCAAGGATGTCTCGGAGTGGCTGCAGGAAATTCTGAAAGGAGAGAGTGAGCAGCCAGAGGTCGTGGTCCACATTGGTGCTAACGACATAGACAGGAAGAGAGCTGAGGTCCTGCACAGTGAATATAGGGAGTTAAGCAGAAGGTTAAAAAGTAGAACCTCTAGGGTTAATCTCAGGATTTGGCCTAACCATCAGCCTCAAGAAAATGAACATCATGGGACAGGATGTCAGAAATGCTCCATCCATCAATATCGGCGGCCACGCTCTGGAAGTGGTTCAAGAGTTCACCTACCTAGGCTCAACTGTCACCAGTTACCTGTCTCTAGATGCAGAAATCAACAAGCGCACGGGAAAGGCTTCCACTGCTATGTCCAAACTGGCCAAGAGAGTGTGGCAAAATGGCGCACTGACACGGAACACAAAAGTCCGAGTGTATCAAGCCTGTGTCCTCAGTACCTTGCTCTATGGCAGCGAGGCCTGGACAACGTATGTTAGCCAAGAGCAACGTCTCAATTCAGTCCATCTTCACTATCTCCGGAGAATACTTGGCATCAGGTGGCAGGACCTTATCTGCAACACAGAAGTCCTCGAGGCGGCCAACATCCGAAGCTTATACACAATACTGAGTCAGCGGCGGTTGAGATGGTTTGGCCATGTGAGCCGCATGGAAGATGGCAGGATCCCCAAAGACACTTTGTGCAGCGAGCTCGCCACTGGTATCAGACCAACCGGCCGTCCATGTCTCCGCTTTAAAGACGTCTGCAAATGCGACATGAAGTCCTGTGACATTGATCACAAGTCGTGGGAGTCAGTTGCCAGCGATCGCCAGAGCTGGCGGGCAGCCATAAAGGAGGGGCTAAAATGTGGCGAGTCGAAGAGACTTCACAGTTGGCAGGAAAAAAGGCAGAAGCGCAAGGGAAGAGCCAACTATGTGACAGCCTCGACAGACAAATGTTTCTGCAGCACCTGTGCGAGAGCCTGTCACTCGAGCATTGGCCTTTTTAGCCACTCCAGGCTCTGCTGCACAAACCACTGACCACCTCCAGGCGCTTACCCATTGTCTCTCGAGGTAAGGAGGCCAAAGACAAAGAAGACGAAGAATCTCAGGATTACTCCCTGTGCCACGTGCGAGTGAGGATAGGAATAGGAGGATTAAGGAAATGAAAGTGTGACTGAAGAGCTGGTGTAGGCGGGAGGGCTTCAGCTACTTGGATCATTGGGATCTCTTCTGCTGCAGTGGTGACCTGTTGAAGAGGGTCGGCTTGCATCTAAACTGGAAGGGGACCAATATCCTTGCGGGGAGGTTTGTTAGTACTACTCGGGAGGGTTTAAACTAGTCTTGCAGAGAGGTGGGACTCAAAGTAGTAGTCTCTCCGATGACATAGTTAAGGTAAATGTAGAGGTTAATGCAAGCAAGTCCAGGAGGCGGGCCTGGCAGTGGCCTGACAGGGAGCGTGGAAGGTCTGGTCGACTAAACTGCAAGTGGTTAGCACCGCAGCCTCACAGCTCCAGGGACCCGGGTTCGATTCTGGGTACTGCCTGTGCGGAGTTGTGTCTGCGTGGGTTTCCTCCGGGTGCTCCGGTTTCCTCCCACATGCCAAAGACTTGCAGGTTGATAGGTTAATTGGCCATTATAAATTGCCCCTAGTATAGGTAGGTGGTAGGGAAATATATTGGGACAGGTGGGGATGTGATAGGAATATGGGATTAGTGTAGGATTAGTATGAATGGGTGGTTGATGGTCGGCACAGACTCGGTGGGTCGAAGGGCCTGTTTCAGTGCTGTATCTCTAAACTAAACTACTTTAATGCAAGACGCCTTACAGGTAAGGCAGATGAACTCAGAGCATGGATCAGTACATGGGATTGTGATATTATAGCTATTACAGAAACGTGGTTGAGGGATAGGCAAGACTGGCGGCTCAATGTTATGGGGTACCGATGCTTCAGTTGGAGGGAAGAGAGGATGGGGAGTTGCACAATTGATTAGGGAGTACATCACGGCAGTAGTTAGAGAGGATATCCTGCGGGGAACGTCCAGTGAGGCCATATGAGTGGAGCTCAGAAATAAGCAAGAGGTGATCTCTTTGATGGGATTATACTGTAGGCCCCCCAATAGTCAGAGGGAATTGGAGGAGCATACATGTAGGGAAATCACAGATAGGTGTAGGAATTATAAGGTTGTAATAGTAAGTGATTTTAACATTCCTAATATTGACTGGGACTGCCTTGGTGCCAAGGGATCAGATGGGCAAGAATTTGTTAAGTGTGCCCAGGATAGTTTTATGAAACAGTATGTGGATGGCCCTACGAGAGAAAAGGCTACACTCGACCTCCTCTTTGGAAATGAGGATGGGCAGGCGGATGATGTGTTAGTGAGGGAGCACTTTGGAACCAGTGACCATAACTCTATTAGCTTCAAGATAGTTATGGATGAGGATAGGACTGGTCCTCAGGTTGAAGTCCTAAATTGGAGGAAGGTTAATTTTGATGGCATCAGACAGGAACTCTCAAAAGTTGAATGAAAGGGGCTGTGTACAGGTAAAGGGACGTCTGGCAAGTGGGTGGCTTTTAAAAGAGAGATAGGAAGAGTTATGGGCTGGCATATTCCTGTTAGATGGAAGGGCAAGGATGGCAAGTTTAGGGAACCTTGGTTGATGAGGGATGTTGAGGGTGTGGTCAGGACAAAGAAGGAGGCATATGTCAGGTATAGGCAGCGGGGATCAAATGAGTCCCTCCAGGAATAGAGTGGATGTAGGAGTGCACTCAAGAAAGAAATTAGGAGGGAGAAAAGGGGCCATGAGATTTCCCTGGCAGATAAGATAATGGAGAATCCTAAAATATTCTTTAAGTATATTAAGAGTAAAAGGGTAGCTAGGGAGAGAGTCGGTCCCCTTAAGGATCAGTGTGGTAATCTACGTGTGCAGCCACGGGAAATGGGCGAGGTCTTAAATGAATACTTCTCGTCTTGATTTACCATGGAGACAACATGGAAGCGAGTGAGTTCAACGGAGGGAACAGTGATATCCTGGAGCATATCAACATTACAAAGGAGGCGGTGTTGGAGGTTTTGAAGCGCATTAAGGTAGATAAATCCCCAGGGCCTGACCAGGTGTATCCTAGGATGCTATGGGAAGAAAGGGAGGATATTCCTGGAGCCCGAGCAGAGATTTTTGCATTATCGTTAGCCATGGGTGAGGTACCGGAAGACTGGAGGATAGCTAATGTTGTGCCTTTATTTAATAAGGGCAGCAGTGATAAGCCAGGGAACAACAGGCCGGTGAGCCTTACATCAGTGGTGGGAAAGTTACTGGAAGGGATTCTGACAGACAGGATTTATATGCATCTGGAAAGGCAACGTCTGATTAGGGATAGTCAGCATGGCTTTGTGCATGGGAATCATGTCTCAGGAATTTGATTGAGTTTTTTGAGGTGGTGACCAAGAGGATTGACGGGGGCAGGGCGAAGGACGTTGTCTACATGGACTTTAGCAAGGCCTTTGACAAGGTCCCGCATGGTCGGCTGGTCCAGAAGGTTCAAACACATGGGATCCAGGATGTGCTAGCCAATTGGATACAAAATTGGCTTGGTGATCGGATGGTAGTGGGGGGTTGTTTTTCAGATTGGAGGCTGGTGACCAGTGGTGTGCCACAGGGATCATTTCTGGGTCCTCTCTTGTTTGTCATATATATTAATGACTTGGATATGAATGTAGGGGTCATGATTGGTAAGTTTGCAGATGATACAAAAATTGATGGGATAGTAGAAAGTGAAGAAGGTTGTCTAAGGTTACAACAGGATATAGATAAACTTGGAAAGTGGGCAAGGGATTGGCAAATGGAATTTAATGCAGCCAAGTGCGAAGTGATGCATTTTGGGAAGTTAAACCAGTGCAGTACATATACAGTGAACGACAGGGCCTGGGGAGTGTTGTTGAGCAGAGAGACCTTGGGGTGCAAGTGCATAGTTCCCTGAATGTGGCAACACAGGTAGACTGGGTGGAGAAGAAGGTGTATGGCATGCTTGTCTTCATCAAATGCGACATGGAGTACAAGAGTTGGGACGTCATGTTACAGTTGTACATAACATTGGTTATTCCGCATTTGGAGTACAGTGTGCAGTTCTGGTCGCAGCACGACAGGAAAGATGTGATTAAGCTAGAGAGGGTGCAGAAAAGATTCATAAGGATGTTGCCTGGTTTGGAGGGCTTGAGTTATAAAGAGAGATTGGATAGGCTGGGTCTGTTTCCCCTGGAGCAAAGACGGCTGAGAGGGGACATGATGGAGGTATATAAAATTAGGAGAGGCATAGACAGAGCAGTTAGCCAGAGTCAGTTTCCCATGGTAGGGGTGACTAAAACTAGAGGGCATAGATTTCAGATGAAAGGGTGGAGGTTTAAAGGGGATTAAAAGGGTATTTTTTTTCACACAAAGAATATTGCGTATCTGGAATGAGCTGCCAGAGGAGGTGGTGGAGGCAGGAACAGTAGCCACATTTAAGAGTCATCTGGACAGGTATTTGAATGAGCAAAGCATAGACGGATATGGAATTAATGCAGGCACGTGGAACCAGTATAGATCGGCATTATGGTCGGCATGGACGCAGTGGGCCGAAGGGCCTGTTTCTATGCTGTACGAATCTATGACTCCAAGATGGAGAGTGAAGTAGTTGATTCTGAGACTAGGGTCGTGAATCTTAATAAAGAAAAGTATGAAGGTATGAGGCACGAGTTGGCTATGATGGATTGGGAAACGTTACTTAAAGGGATGATGGTGGAAAGGCAATGGCAATATTCAAACAGTGCATTGATGAACTGCAACAATTGTTTACTCCTGTCTGGCGCAAAAGTAAAATGGGAAAGGTAGCCAAACCATGGCTTAGAAGGAAAATTAGAGATAGTATTAGATTCACGGAAGAGGCAGATACATTCGACAGAAAGGAACAACAGACCTGAGGATTGGGAGCAGTTTAGAATTCAGCAAAGGAGGACCAAGGGGTTGATTAATCAGGGGAAAATAAAGTACATGGGTAAGCTTGCGGGGAACATACAACCTGACTGTAAAGGTTTCTGTAGGTATGTGAAGAGGAAAGGATTGGTTAAGACAAATGTAGGTCCTTACAGTTAGAAACATGGGAATTTATTATGGGAAACAAAGAAATGGCGAACCAACTAAATGCATACTTTGATTCTGTCTTCACAAAGGATGGCACAAATATCTTACCAGAAATGTTGGGGAACACAGGGTTTAGTGAGAGGAAGGAACCGAAGGAAATCAGTATTAGTAGAGAAATTGTGTTGGGGAAGTTGATGGGATTGAAGGCCGATAAATCCTCAGGGCCTGATAATCTACATCCCAGATTACTTAAGGAAGTGACCCTAGAAATAGTGGATGCATTGGTGGTCATCTTTCAAGATTCTATAGACTTTGGAACAGTTCCAGCTGATTGGAGGGCAGCTAATGTAATTCCACCATTTAAAAAGGGAGGTAGAAATAAAGCAGGGCATTCTAGACAAGTCAGCCTGACGTCGGTAGTGGGGAAAATTCTGGAGTCCATTATCAAAGCTTTTATGGCAGAGCACTTGGAGAACAGTGTTAGAATCGGATAGAGTCAGCATGGATTTACGAAAGGGAAATCATGCTTGATAAATCTATTAGAATTCTTCGAATATGTAACTAATAGAGTTGATGATGGGGAGCCAGAGAATGTGGTTTATTTGGACTTTCAGAAGGCTTTCGACAAAGTCCCACATAAGAGATTAGTGAGTAAAATTAAAGCGCATGGGATTAGTGGTAGTGTATTGCGATAGATAGAAAATTGGTTGGCAGATGGAAAAAAAGTGTCGGGATAAACGGATCTTTTTCCAAATGGCAGGCAGTGATTAGTGGGGTACCAGAGGGATCGGTGCTAGGACCCCAACTATTCACACTCCATATTAATGATTTAGATGAGGGAACTAAATGTAATATCTCCAAATTTTCAGAAGACACAAAACTGGGTGGGAGGGTGAGTTGTGAGGAGAATGCAGAGAGGCTTCAGGGTGATTCGGACAAGTTGAGTGAGTGGGCTATTGCATGGCAGATGCAGTATAATGTGAATAAATGTGAGGTTATCCACTTTGGTAGCAAAAACAGGAAGGCAGCTTATTATCTGAACAGCTACACACTGAGAGAGGGAAATATGCAGCGATACATGGGTGTTCTCGTACACCAGTCACTGAAGGTAAGCATGCATGTGCAACAGGTGGTAGAAAAAGGTGAATGTTCTGTTGGCCTTCATAGAGACAGAATTCGAGTACAGGAGCAGGGATGTTTTGCTGCACTTATACTGGGCCTTGGTGAGGCCGCACTTGGAATATTGTGTGCAGTTTTGTTTTCCTTCTCTGAGAAAGGATGTTCTTGCTATAGAGAGAGTGCAACAAAGGTTTATCAGAGTGATTCCTGGGATGGCGGGACTCACGTATGAGGAGAGTTAGGATTATATTCGCTGGAGTTCAGAAGAGTGAAGAGGGATCTCATAGAAACCGATAACATTCTAACAGGATTTGACAGGGTAGTTGCAGGAAGGATGTTCCCGATGGTGGGGGAGTCCAGAACCAGGGGTCATAGTCTAAGGATACGGGGTAAACTTTTCAGGACTGAAATGAGGAGAAATTTCTTCACCCAGAGAGTGGTGAGCTAGTGAAATTACGTCATCACTCCCATATCCAAGAGGGATTGGAATATGCTGGCCAGTGCCTCTGCTACTTCCACCATTCCATCCCTCAGCAACCCTCATACATCCCATCCAGACTGGGTAAATTATCTACTTTATTGTGGGACAAAAAGTATTGGATTGAAAAGGGTTAACTGAATCTGTTTGTTCAGTGACTGTAATTAATGTCAGTCTCCATGGACCCTAATTGTGTCATTGGAAGTTTTCCATCTTCTATTAATAAGGGGCTTCCATGTGTTATCCCATCGTTTCAGCCGGAACATCAGCCCCGGCACAACAGAGATCAGTGGCTCCAGAGAGAGAGAAAGGATAGATCAGAATCTGAGAACAAATGACTGGAATGTTGCAGCACTTGGTCAGAATCTGAGAATAATAGATTGGAATGTTACAACAATGGGTCAGAATCTGAGAACAATAGATTGGAATGTTACAACAATGGGTCAGAATCTGAGAACAATAGATTGGAATGTTACAACAATGGACAGGAGTTTATCCTCGGAACTTTACTACCTTTCTACATATTATGATTGGTACTCATTAAACTTCCGTATCTATCTCTCACTGAAGATTATTCAATACATTTACTATCCCATCCTGGCTATTATTGGTGTCCCTGGTAAGTCTCTCTATCTAGCTATTAATTCTATAAACCAAGTTTAACAGCATTACTGCTCCTGTAATTTGCTCTGCCCTTTTTGTTGCCGTTGTATTCCTGGTGAATATGTCCAGCTATTAGCTCTATAAACCATTGCCAACTGTATTACAGTTCTTGTCATTTAATCTCTCATCTTTGCTGCCCTTGCTGTCTCTATTTCCGTCTAGGAGATCTGTAAACCCTGTTTTACTGAAATACTGTTCTGTTATGTAAATTTTGGGAAGACTGAAGCCAGTGTCATTGGTCTCCATCACAAACTCCATCCCCTATCTGTGAGACAAATACACCACCCTGCCCAATACTGAGGCTGAACCAGACTGTTTACAATCGGTGTGTTCTATTTAAACCTGAGCTGAGTCCATCTCCATATTCTCTCCATTACCAACCCTGTCTATGACCACCTCTGTCATATCCCCCATCTCCACCTCTGTCTCAGCCAATCTGCTGCATAAACCCTCACCTATACCTTTGTTGAATCCACACTTGACTATTCCAATTCTATCCTGGTCACCCTCCCAGTTATAAACCTCCATAAACCACAGCCCATCCCGATCTCTGCTGCCTGTATCCTAACTCACACCAAATCCCGATCACCCATCACCCCTGTGCTCACTGATCTACATTGGCTCCTGGTCTGGCAGCACCTTAATTTTAACATTCTCATCCTTGTGTTTGAATCCCTCCATGGCCTCACCCCTCCAATTAGTCCCATTCTCCTGCCCATTCTCATATTCCTGAAAATGTTTTGACTTCAATCTTTTCCCATTTCTCCTTTTAAAGTGAATTCCTTTCCCTCTGTATCTGTCCCGAGCCACTATTTAGACTCTATAGCACTACTGGTGCTGACGGTACAGAAGCTGGGATCCATAGAGAGATGTGAGCTGCTCAGCCAGGCACTTCCACTGCGGCCTGCACAGTGCCCCAAGCTGGGCAGGGCTCTAGTTCAATCGTAACATGTATGTGTTGTTGAGCTGAGGATGGATTTAAATGTGATGTCAATGTACCATACCGGCAGTATTGATGTACGTCTTTGAAACTTGGTCTGTGCATGTCCACTGACTGCTTGTGTTAGTCACTCTCAGCTGAACATATATTCAGCAGCATGAGGATTATGCATAACATAATATCTAGTATTATTTAAAAGGACCAGGCATCCAACTTACAGGTGAGGGGCTTTTGACTTACTTCTATTATTGTAAAGTTAGTGGAGGTGCTGTGGATGGTTTGTTGGAGGTTGTGTTGTGAGCTGCTGCAGACATTCATGGAGGACAGAGGATTTGGTGACCCAACTCTGCACGAGGTATGGCCTATCAGGGGAAAACAGCAGCAGCCAGAGCAGTTGCACCACGGCTGGCACTGTTGCTCAGCAGGGAGGGACAAAGCGCAGAAGAGCAATAGTTATAGGGGACTTTATAGTCAGGGGCACAGATATGCCCTTCTGTGGGCGTGAACGAGACTCCAGGATGGTATGTTACCTCCCTGGTGCCAGGGTCAAGGATGTCTCTGAACGGATAGGAGGCATTCTGAAGGGGGAGGGTGAACAGCCAGAGGTTGTGGTACACATCTGTAGCAATGACATAGGTAGGAAGAGTGATGAGGTCCTGCAGGGGTAGTTTAGGAAGTTAGGGAGTAAGTTACAAAACAAGACATCGAGGTTTGTAATCGCTGGATTCCTCCCTGTGCCACGTGCCAGTGAGGCTAGAAATAGGAAGATAGTGCAGCGAAACACGTGGCTGAGCAGCTGGTTTAGGAGGCACGGTTTCAGATATCTGGACCATTGGGCTCTCTTCAGGGACAGATGGGACCTGTACAAGAAGGACGGTTTGCATATAAACTGGAATTGCACTGATATCCTGGCTGCAAGGTTTGCTAGCGTCACTCGGAAGGGTTTAAACTACTGTGGCAGGGGGGTGGGAACCAGAGCAGGAGGACAGCTAGTGAAATAAATGAGGAGGACATAGTAAATAAGGCCAGTAGGACGAAGAGGAAGAGCAGGAACTGAGATGTTGTTGAGTACAGCGGGACTGGTGGTCTGAAGTGCATTTGTTTCAATGTGAGAAGTATAACAGGTAAGGCAGATGAACTTAGAACTTGGATTAGTACTTGGAAATATGATGTTGTTGCTATTACAGAGACTTGGTTGAGGGAAGGGCAGGATTGGCAGCTAAATGTTGCAGGCTTTAGAAGCTTCAGGCGGGATAGAGGGGAATGTAAAAGGGGTGGGGGAGCTGCATTACTGTTTAAGGAGAATATCACAGTTGTACTGCGGGAGGACACCTCAGATGGGTCATGCAGCGAGGCAATATGGGTGGTGCTCAGGAATAGGAACTTGGGGGTTTACTACAGGCCTCCCAACAGCCAGCGGGAGGGAGAGGAGCAGATATGTAGACAGATTTTGGAAAGATGGAAAGGTAACAGGGTTGTAGTGGTGGGTGATTATAACTTCCCCTATATTTACTGGGATTCGCTTTGTGCGGCTTGGATGGGGCAGAATTTCTGAGGAGCATCCAGGCGGGCTTCTTGAAACAGTATGTAGATAGTCCAACTAGGGATGGGGCCATTCTGGACCTGGTATTGTGGAATGAGCCCGGCAAGGTGGTCGAAGTTGCCGTGGGGGAGCATTTCGGGAACAGTAACCATAATTCCATAAGTTTTAACGTACTTGTGGATAAGGATAAGAGTAGTCCTCGGGTGAAGGTGCTAAATTAGGGGAAGGCTAATTACAACAATATTAGGCAGGAACTGAAGAATTTAGATTGGGGGCGGATGTTTGAGGGTAAATCAACATCTGACATGTGGGAGTCTTTCAAACGTCAGCTGATTAGAATCGAGGACCGGCATGTTCTGGAAGAAAGACAAGTTTGGCAAGTTTCGGGAAGCTTGGATAACACGGGATATTGTGAGCCTAGTCAAAAAGAAAAAGGAAGCATTTGTAAGGGCTGAAAGGCTAGGAACAGACGAAGCACTTGAGGAATATAAAGACACTTAAGCAAGGAGTTAGGAGGGCTGAAAGGGGTCATGAAAAGTCATTGGCAAACAGGATTAAGGAAAATCCCAAGGATTTTTATACATATATCAAGAGCAAGAGTGTAACCAGGGAAAGGGTTGGCCCACTCAAGGACAGAGATGGGAATCCATGTGTGGAGCCAGAGGAAGTGGGCGAGGTGCTCAATGCGTACTTTGCATCAGTATTCACCAAAGAGAAGGACTTGGTGGATGGTAAGCCTAGAGAAGGGAGTACAGATAGTCTCAGTCATTTCATTATCAATAAGGAGGAGGTGTTGGGTGTCTTGCAAAGCATTAAGGTAGATAAGTCTCCAGGGCCTGATGGGATCTACCCTAGAATACTGAGGGAGGCAAGGGAAGAAATTGCTGGCGCCTTGACAGAAATCTTTGCATCCTCATTGGCTACAGGTGAGGTCCCAGAGGACTGGAGAATAGCCAATGTTGTTCCTTTGTTTAAGAAGGGTGGCAATGATAATCCAGGAAATTATAGGCTGGTGAACCTTATGCCAGTGGTAGGGAAACTATTAGAGAGGATTCTTCCGTACAGGATTTACTCCCATTTGGAAACAAACGAACTCATTAGCGAGAAGCAGCATGGTTTTGTGAAGGGGAGCTCGTGTCTTACTAATTTGATTGAGTTTTTTGAGGAATTGACGAAGATGATTGATGAAGAAAGGGCAGTGGATGTTGTTTATATGGACTTTACTAAAGCCTTTGACAAGGTCCCGCATGGCAGACTGGTACAAAAGGTGAAGTCAAACAGGATCAGAGGTGAGCTGGCAAGTTGGATACAGAACTGGCTCCGTCATAGAAGACAGAGGGTAACAGTGGATGGGCGTTTTTCTGAATGGCGGGATGTGATTAGTGGTGTTCCGCAGGGATCACTCATGGGACCTTTGCTGTTTGTAGTATATATAAATGATTTGGAGGAAAATGTAGCTGCTCTGATTAGTAAGTTTGCGAACGAAACAAAGGTTGGTGGAGTTGCGGATAATGATGAGGATTGTCAGAGGATACAGCAGGATATAGGTCAGGTGGAGACTTGGGTGGAGAAATGGCAGATGGAGTTTAATCCAGAAAAATGTGAGGTAATGCATTTTGGAAGGTCGATTGCAGGTGGGAGGTATACAGTTAATGGCAGAACCCTTAGGAGTATTGACAGGCAGAGAGATCTGGGCGTACAGGTCCACAGGTCACTGAAAGTGGCAACACAGGTGGATAAGGTAGTCAAGAAGGCATACGGCATGCTTATCTTCGTGGGCCGGGGCGTAGAGTATAAAAATTGGCAAGTCATGTTGCAGCTGTACAGAACCTTAGTTAGGCCACACTTGGAATATTGCATGCAATTCTGGTCGCCACACTACCAGAAGGATGTGGAGGCTTTGGAGAGGGTGCAGAGGAGGTTTACCAGGATGTTGCCTGGTCTGGAGGGCATTAGCTATGAGGAGAGGTTGGAAAAACTCGGATTGTTTTCACTGGAACGACGGAGGTGCAGGGGCTTCTCGGTGCCCTCTCCCTGTGGAGCAATCCAGTCAGTCCCATTCTCCCAGTCAGTCCCCGTATCCCTGCAAGTTCATTTCCTTCGGGTGTCCATCCAGTATCCTTTTGAAGTCATTGTCTCGAATGATGAAGCCCAAGATCTGATATGCTTCTCTAAACACGCTCCTAATATGTCCTGCCAACTTCAAAGATCAATGCATATGCTGCCCCAGGTCCCTCTGTCCCTGCACAATCTTGAGAACTGTGTCATTAAGTCTATATTACCTTCCTATTCCTTCTGACAAAATACATCACCTCACACTCCTCTGCATGAAATTCCACCTGCCACTTCTCTGTCCATTCTGCTCGCCTATCTATATCCTTCTACATGTGGTTTGTAACATCCTCACTGTTTACCACACCTCCAAGATTGGTATCATCGGAAATTTTTGAAATTCTACTCTGTATTCCAAGAGCCATGCCATTTATATATAGCAAAAGAAAAACAGTGGTCCTAAGCACTGACCCTTGGGGAACATCACTGTCGACCATCCCCCGGTCTGAAAAACAACCATTTAACACATTTCTCTTTTTCTTGTCCTCTGGACAATTTTTTTCCAATTGGATGCTATTCCATGAGCTTCAATTTTATCAACCAAGCTTCTGTGTTGTTTATCATCAAATAATTTCATAAAATCCACGTAGACAACATCCACCACATTCCCTTCATCAACCTTCTCTCATTTTCCGAATAAATTCAATTAGTTCATCATGCATGATCTGCCTTTTAGAAATCCGTGCTGACAATCCTTAATTAACTCAATCTCTCCAAGTGTGTGTTGTCCTTTTGCCCTGATTATTGTTTCTAAAACCTTACTCACCACTGATGTTAAACTAACTGGCCAGTAGTTGCGAGGCCTGTGTGTTGTCCATTGATAATTCTGGGAAGTGAGTGTGACCATCTATGTCATCAATTTCTCCCTCTGCAGGGAAAAGCAGGATGAGAGATCCCGTGGCTTTGTCAGGATAGCGGGATTCCTGATGGTGTCGGTGGCTCTGCCGGGCCCCCATGTCAATGGGTTGAGGTACAGGAACTGGAAGAACTCTCACTCCATTAATGTACAGTTGGTGTGTGAGCATGCCCAGTACATCATGCTGGTGAATGTCCACTATCCTGGCAGCAGACACCATACATTCATTCTGAAGCAGTCAGCCGGTCCCAACACTTCGGGGCTCCATGCAGAACCAGAATGTGGCTCCTTGGAGACAAATGAACCCCCTCTAGACACAGCTCATGTTTCGACACCCCCAAACCACCTCCCACCGTCAACTTTTAGTTACGCAATTAACGTGTGTTATGTGAGCAATGGAGTCACCAGGAACATGGTGGAACAGACCATCGGTGTGATGAAGCAATGCTTCCGATGTCTGAACCGCTCGGGGAGAGCCCTCCAGTACACATTGGAGAAGGTGTCTGAGCTCATGGTGTTCTGCTGCACGCTTCATTTCATCAGCAGCATGTGGACACAGGCATTGGCAGCAGGAATCCGGAGGCCACCTCAGGAGGTGGTGGGAGGGAAGATATTTCCTCGATGCCTTCGACCCGGACAGGCTGTCGGATAGACCCTGCTACGATTCCAGTTCCCATAAGCCAACTTCCCTTTCCCACCATGGATCCCCCATTCTCCACCATTGCACCCATCTGAGACGCCCCATCACAGTGTCACCTTGGTCATCATCCTGTAATAAAAACATCAGAGAATTATTACAGCACAGAAGGACCAATTCAGCCTTTCGTGTCTGCCCTGGCTTTCCGAATGACCAATTCACGGAATGCCGTTCCCTGCATTCTCCCTGCAACCCTGCACATTCTTCCTTCTCACATAACAGTCTATTCAGCTTCAATTGAACCTGCCTCCACCATACTCTCAGGCAGTGCATTCCAGACTCTAACCACTCACTGTGTGAAAAAATATTTTCCTCAGGTCGTCTTTGCTTCTTTTACCCATGACTTTAAATCTGTGCCCTTTCGTTCTCGATCCTTTCACGAGTGGGAACTGTTTCTCTCTATCTACTCTGTCCAGACACCTCATGAATTTTGAAACCTCTAATAAAGCACCTCTCAGCCTTCTCCGAGGAAAACAGTCCTAACTTCTCCAGCCTATCTTCATAACTGAAAATCCTCATCCCGGGAATCATTCACGTGAATATTTTCTGCACACTCTCCAATGCCCTCACGTCTTTCCTCAAGTGTGGCACCCAGAACTGGACGCAATGCCACAGCTGAGGCTGAAATAGTGTCTTATATAAGTTCAACATAACTTGCTTGCTCTTGTACTCTATGCCCCTATTAATAAAGCCCAGGATACTGCATGCTTTATTAAACACTTTCTCAACCTGTCCTGCCGCCTTCGATGACTTCTGCACATATACACACAGGTGTGCTCCTGCACACCCTATAGAATTGTACCTTTTATTGTATATTGTCTCCCCATGTTCTTCCTATCAACATGAATCACTTCACATTTCTCTGTATTGAAATTCATCTGCCACCTGCCTGCCCATTCCACCAACTTGTGTGTGTACTTTTGAAGTTCTACACTATCCTCCCCACAGTTCACAATTCTTCCAACTTCCGTATCAGCTGCAAACTTTGAAATTGTGCCTGCATACCCAGGTTTAGGTCCTTAATATATATCAGGAAAAGCAAGGATGTCTGGGGAACTCCACAACAAACCTTCCTCCAGCCTGTAAAGCATCCATTAATTAGTTCCGAAGAAGGGTCACTGACCCGAAACGTTAACTCTGCTTCTCTTTCCACAGATGCTGCCAGACCTGCTGAGTGACTCCAGCATTTCTTGTTTTTGTTGCATTAATCATTAATGTTTGTTTCCTGTCACTCAGCTAATTTCGTATCCATGTTGCTACCGTCCCTTTTATGCTATGAGCTACAAGTTTGCTCACAGGTCTGTTGTGCGGCTTTGTATCAAAAGGTTTTTGCATGCAGGGAATAGTTCGAATGTCTGGAATGCACTGCTTGAGAATGGTGGAGGCAGGTTCATTTGAAACTGAATAGACCGTTATATGAAAGTCAATGTACACCACATCAACAGAATTGCTCTCATCAACTTTCTCTGATACCACCTCAAACATCTCCAGCAAATTAGTTAAACATGATGTTCTCTCAAGAAATCCATGCTGGCTTGTTTAATTAACTCGCATTTGTCCATGTGACTATTTGCTTTGTCCAAGATTATTTATTTCTAGAAGTTTTCCCACCACCGAAGTTTAACTGACAGGCCTGTAGTTGCTGGCCTTATCTTTACACCCTTTTTGAACAAGGGTGTAACGTTTACAATTCTCCAGTCCTCTTGCATCACCCTCAAGTCTAAGGAAGACGGAAAAATTATGGCCAGTGCCTCTGCGATTTCCACCCTCACTTCCCTCAGTATCCTTGGATGCATCTCATCTTTTCCTGGTGCTTTATTCAATTTAAGTCCAGACAGCCTATCTAATACTTCCTCTTTATCAATTTTAAACCCCACTAGTGTCTGACTTACCTCCTCTTTCAACATTGCCTGGGTTGCATCTTGGAATCATAGACAGTTTATGGCACAGAGAGAGGCCACTTGGCCCATCGTGTCTATGCTGTCCAAAAAACGATCCATCCATTCTGATCCTATATTCCAGCATTTGATAGATTACAGCACTTGAGGTGCATATCCAGACACCTTTTGAATGAGTTGTTGGTTTCTGCCTCAACGACCATTTCGGACAGTGAGTTCCAGACTCTGACCACCCGCTGGGTGAAAAATAAAATCCGCAGCTCCCTTTTAATCTTTCTACCAATCACTTTAAGTCCATGCCCCCTCGTCACTGACCTCTTTGCTAAGGTGAATGGACCCTTCAGCTCCACTCCACCCAGGCCCCTCTCAGTTTTGTACATTTCAATCAGATTTACCCTCAGCCTTCTCTATTTCAAGGAGAACAGTCCCAGCCTGTCCAATCTTTCCTCATAGCTGCATTTTTCCAGTCCTCGCCACATCCTCATAAATCTCCTCTGCACCCTCTCGGGTGCAATTACATCTTTTCTGTAAAGCGGTGAGCAGAACTGCACACAGTACTCAAGTTGTGTGCTAACCAATGAGTTATAGAATTCTAGCATAACCTCCCTGGCCGTATATTCTATACCTCGGCTAATAAAGGAAAGGATTCCATATCTTCTTCCTTGGTAAAGACAGGTGGAAATTATTCATTTATTACCTCAGCGATATCCTCTGCCTCCATGTGCAAATCCCCTTTATGGTCCTGAGTCGGCCCCATTGTTCCTTTTACTACCCTTTTACTATTTAGATGCCAATAGAAAACTTTGGGATTTCCTTCAATGCTCGTCTCTTTTCCTGCTCTCTCTTTGATTCTCTTATTTGCTTTTTCTCTTCCCCTCTGGACCTTCTGTATTCAGCCTGCTTCTCAATAGTATTTTCTACCTGATGTCCGTTATATCAGACATAAACTTGTCAACCTTTCGTGCGGCCTTCAAAGATCTGTCTGAATACACACCAAGTCTCTCTGTTCCTGTCTCCTCATTTAAACAATACCCATTTGTTTCTGTTGCCTTCCCTTACACTTCTTACCCAAATGTCTCGCTTCATACTTCACTGTGTTAAATTACATCTGCCATGTTCCTGCCCATTTCACCAGTCAGTCTCCATCATCCTGAAGTCTGCTACTATCCTTCTCACTGTTTATTAACATTTCTGACTTTCCTGCCATCCGAAAACTTTGACATTATCCCCACTGTACACAAGCCCATTGCATTAACATACAACAACAGTGATCCCAACAGTGACCCTGGGGACCTCATTGACTACTTCCCTCTAGACTGAAGAATAACCATTCTTCACTACTCCCTACTTTCTGTCACTGCGCTAATTTCCCGCATGCTGACATTGAAAATAAAAGAACAGACTTCCATTTCTGAAACGCCTTTCATGACCAGTGCATGTTCCAAAGTGATTTACAACCAATGAATACTTCTTAAAGCGAAGTCATTCCTGTAATGTAGGAAACAGGCAGACAATTTCTGCACAGCAAGCTCCCACAAGCAGCAATGTGATGATGATCAGATCTGTTTTTGTGATGTTGATTGAAGGATAAATATTGACAAGGACACCGGGAATAATTCCCCTGCACTGCTTCTGCATAGTGCGATGGGATCTTTAACATCCACCTGAGAGGGCAGACTGCAACTTGGTTTAAAGTTTCATTCGATAGACTGCACCTCTGACAGTGCAACACTCCCTCAGTACTGCACTGCAATGTCAGCATTGATTCTTGTGATCAAGTCCTGCAGTGACACTTGATCCTGGAAGCTGGTGACTGAAAGGGGAGAGAGCTACAAACTGAGCCACGGCTGACATTAACCCTTTAATCCCATGTGTTTCTAATTCGGTAACACGGTTGTTATGTGGTACTTTCTCAAACGCCTGTGGAAAGGATAGGGATATTGTGAAAGTACAGGCAGGAGAAATAATAGAATGGCACAAACTGAATGAGGTCATTCGGCCCATCATGTCTGTGCTGCTCCTTTCAAAGAGAAATCCAGTTAGTCCCACTCCCAGGCTTTTTCACTATATCCTTGCATTTTTTTCTCCTTCAGATATCTATCCAATTCCCTTTTGAGATCTACTATTGAATCTGTATCCATCAGCCTATCAGACAGTGCATTCCAAATCCAAACCACTCAGAAACAAAAATCCTCATGTCTGCTTCTTTTACCAAATGCCTGAAATCTGTGTCTCTTGGACATTGGAAATAGTTTCTCTTTATTTAATTTATCTAAATCCTTCGAATGTTAAACACCTCAATCAAATCTCCTCTGAAAGTTCTCTGCTCTAAGCAGAACAACCCCAGCTACATAACTGTAATCCCTCATGCCTGGACAAATTCTAGTAAAACAGTTCTGTGCCCTCTCTGAAGGCTTCATGTCCTTCCTAAAGTGTGGTTCCCAGTATTCGACACAAGATTCCAGGTGCAGCTGAACTAGTATTTTATATATGTTTCACATAATGTCCTTGCTTTTGTTCTTTTTGCCTCTATTTATAAACCCAAGGATCCCATATATTTATTAACTGTCCAGTTAACCTTTCCTGCCACCTTCAAAGATTTGTGTACAAACACCCCAGGTGTCTCTGTTATTTCACCACCTTTATAGTTGTGCCATTTAACTTGTATTGTCCCTCTTCATTCATCCTTTCAGAATGTATTACCTCACACATCTGCAATGTCAATTAAATATTGAGAAGATTGAAGCCACTGTTTTCTGTCTCTGTTCCAAACATTTCCTAGTTACACACTCCATCCCTCTCCTTTGTAAATGTTTGAGACTAAGTAAAACGGTTCACAAACTTGTTTACATAGCTAACCTTGAGATCCCTTGAGATGAGCTTCCTACCGAATTTTCTCAACATCAGTAAAACGGCATATTTCCACCCCCCGGTGGAGTTGCATTGCTGGTTAAAGAGGAAATTAACGCAATAGTGAGGCAGGATATTAGCTCTGATGTTCTCGAATATGTATGGGTCGAGCTGAGAAACACTAAGGTGTAGAAAACGTTAGTGGGGGTTGTATATCGACCCCCAGACTGTAGTGCTGAATTTGCGAATGGCATTGAACAGGAAATTAGAGACGCATGCGATAAAGGAACATCTGTAATTATGGGTTTCTTGAATCTGCATATAGATTGGGCAAATTAAATTGGTCACAATACATTGTGGAGGAATTCCTGGGGAATATGCGGGATGGTTTTCAGGACCAATTCTTTCAGGAACCAACTGAAGAACAGGCCATCCTAGACTGGTTATTGTGTAATGAGAGAGGAATAATTGACAATCTAGTTGTGCGAGATCCCTTGGGGATGAGCGACCATAATATGATAGAATTCTTCATCACGATGGAGAGTGACCTAGTTGATTCTGAGACTAGAGTCGTGAATCTTAATAAAGTAAGCTACGAAGGTATGAGGCATGAGCTGTCGATGATACATTGGGAAACGTTACTTAAAGAGATGACCCTGGATAGGCAATGGCAAACATTCAAAGAGCGCATTGATGAACTGCAACAATTGTTTACTCCTGTCTGGCGCAAAAGTAAAACGGAAAAGGTAGCCAAATCATGGCTTACAAGGAAAGTTCGAGATAGCATTAGATCCAAGGATGAGGCATATAAATTCGCCAGGAAAAAACAACAGACCTGAGGATTGGGAGCAGTTTAAAATTCAGCAAAGGAGCACCAAGGGATTGATTAAGAAGGGGAAAATGGAGTACGAGAGTAAGCTTGCGGGGAACATAAAAACTGACTGCAAACGAATCTATAGGTATGTGAAGCGGAAAAGATTGGCGAAGACAAATACAGGTCCGTTACAGTCAGAAACAGGGAAATTTATTATGGGAAACAAAGAAACGGCTGACCAACTAAATGCATCCTTTAGTTCTGTCTTCACAAAGGAGGACACAAATATCATACCAGAAATGTTGGTGAATACAGGGTTTAGTGAGAGAGAGGAACTGAAAGAAATCAGTATTAGTAGAGACATGGTGTTGGGGAAGTTGATGGCATTGAAGGCCGATAAATCCCCAGGGCCTGGTAATCTACATCCCAGAGTACTTAAGGAAGTGGCCCTAGAAATAATGGATGGATTGGTGGTCATCTTCCAAGATTCTATGGACTCTGGAACAGTTCCTACAGATTGGAAGGTAGCTAATGTTATCCAACTATTAAAAAAGGGAGGTAGAGAGAAAGCAGGAAATTGTAGACCAGTCAGCCTGACATCGGTCGTGGGGAAAATCCTGGAGTCCATTATCAAATATTTTGCAGCAGAGCACTTGGAGAATAGTGGTAGAATCGGACAGAGTCAGCATGGATTTATGAAAGGGAAATCATGCTTGATAAATCTACTAGCATTCTTCCAGGATGTAACTAGTAGAGTTGATGAGAGGGAGCCAGTGGGTGTGGTTTATTTGCATTTTTAGAAGGCTCTCGACAAAGTTCCACGTAAGGGTTTAGCATGTAAAATTAAAGTGCACGAGACTGGGGGTAGTGTATTGCAATAGATAGAAAATTGGTTGGCAGACAGGAAACAAAGCATTGGAACATACAGAGCTTTTTGTGAATGGCAGGCAATGACTAGTGGGGTACCGCAGGGATCGGTGCTAGGACCCCAGCTGTTCACAATATATATGTTAATGATTTAGATGAGGAAACTAAATGTAATATCTCCAAATTTGCAGATGATACAAAATTGAGTGTGAGGGTAAGTTGTGAGGAGGATGCAGAGAGGCTTCAGGGTGATTTGGACAAGTTGAGTGAGTGGGCAAATGCATGGCAGATGCAGTATAATGTGGATAAATGTGAGGTTATCCACTTTACTAGCAAAAACAGGAAGGCAGATTATTATCTGAACGGCTATAAACTGAGAGAGGGGAATATGCAGCGAGACCTGGGTGTTCTGGTACACCAGTCACTGAAGGTAAGCATGCAGGTGCAACAGGCGGTAGAAAAAGGCGAATGTTATGATGACCTTTATAGAGACAGGATTCGAGCACAGGAGCAGGGATGTTTTGCTGCAATATACAGGGCCTTGGTGAGGCTGCATTTGGAATGTTGTGTGCAGTTTTGGTCTCCTTATCTGAGGAAGGATGGTCTTGCAAGAGGGAGTGCAGTAGAGTTTTACCAGTCTGATTCCTGGGATGGCGGGACTGCCGTATGAGGAGAGATTGAGTCGGTTAGGACTGTATTCACTGGAATTCAGAAGAGTGAGGAGCGATCTCATCGAAACCTATAAAATTCTAACATGACTTGACAGGGTAGATGCAGGAAGGATGTTCCCGATGGTGAACCACTCTTGAACCACAGGATATGGGGTAAAACTTTCAGGACTGAGATGAGGAGACGTTTCTTCACCCAGAGAGTGGTGAGCCTGTGGAAACCTGTCATCACGCCCATATCCAAGGGGATTGGAAGGTTCTGGCCAGCGCCTCTGCTATTTCCCCCATTCCTTCCCTCAGCAACCCTCATACATCCCATCCAGACTGGATAAATGTTCAACTTTATTGTGGTACAAAAGTGTTGGATTGAAAAGGGTTAACTGAATCTGTTTGTTCCGTGACTGTAATTAATGTCAGTCTCCATGGACCCTAATTGTGTCACTGGACGTTTTCCATCTCCTATTAATAAGGGGATTCTTTCAATGTGTTATTCCATAGTGTCAGTGGGAACATCAGCCCCGGCACTTACAGAGATCAACTGCTCCAGAGAGATAGAGAGAGGATAGGTTAGAATCTGAGAACAAAAGACTGGAATGTTACAACAATGGGTCAGAATCTGAGAACAATAGATTGGAATGTTACAACAATGGACAGGAGTTTATCCTCGGATCTTTACTCTCTTTCTACATATTATGATCGGATGTCATTAAACTCTCGTATCTATCTCGCACTGAAGATTATTCAATACATTTACTATCCCATCCTGGCTATTATTGGTGTCCCTGGTAAGTCTCTCTATCTAGCTATTAATTCTTTAAACCATGTTTAACTGCATTACTGCTCCTGTAATTTACTCTGCCCTTCTTGCTGCCGTTGTATTCCTGGTGAATATCTTCAGCCATGAGCTCTATAAACCATTGTCAGCTGTATTACAGTTCTTGTCATATACTCGCTCATCGTTGCTGCTGTTGCTGTCTCTATTTCAGACTAGGAGATCTGTAAACCCTGTTTCACTGAAATACTGTTCTGTTATGTAAATTTTGGAAAGACTGAAGCCAGTGTCATTGGTCTCCATCACAAACTCCATCCCCTATCTGGGAAGCACATACTCCACCCTGCCCAATATCCGAGGCTCAACCAGACATTTTACAACTTCTGTGTTATATTTCAACCTAAGCTAAGTTCATCTTCACATTCTTTTCATCACCAACCCTGCCTAATACCACCTCTGTGATATCACCCCTCGCCACCACTGCCTCAGCCCATCTACTGCGTAAACCCTTATCTGCATCACTGTTAGATACACAGCTGACTATTCCAATTCCATCTTGGTCACCCTCCCAGTTATAAACCTCCATAAACCACAGCCCATCCAGAACTCTGCTGCCTGTATCCTAACTCACACCAAATCCCGATCACCCATCACCCCTGTGCTCACTGATCTACATTGGCTCCGGGTCTGGCAGCACCTTATTTTTAATATTCTCATTCTTGTGTTTGAATCTCTCCATGGCCTCACCCCCTCCATTTATTCACTTTCCCCAGTCCATTTCACATATTCCTGCAAATCTTTCGACTTCAATCTTTTTTCATTTCTCCTTGTAAAGTGAATTTATTTCCCTCCGCATCTGTCCCGAGCCACGATTTTAGACTCTGCAGCAAGACTGCTGCTGACGGTACAGAATTGGGATCCATAAAGAGATGTGAATCGCACAGCCGGCCACTTACGGTGCGGTCTGCACAATATCCCATGCTGAGCGGGGCTCCAGCCCAGTCGTATCATCTATGTGCTGTCAGCATGGTCTTCACAGCCGGCCACTTCTACTGTGGCCTGCACAATATCACATGCTGGGCAGGGCTCTAGCTCAATTGTACCTTGTATGTGTTGTTCTTTTGAGGGTGGATTTGAAAGTGATGTCAATCTGCCATTCCGGCAGCTTTGATGTCCTTCTTTGAAAGTTGGTCTGTGCATGTCCACCGAACGCCTGTGTTAGTCAATGTCAGCTGAACATACATTTAGCATCACAATGAATCCCCTCTAATGTTATTTAAAAGGGCCAGGCATCCAGCTTACCGGTGACGGGCTTTTGACTTACTTCTGCTATTGTAATCTTAGTGGAGGTGCTGTCGATGGTTTTCTGGAGGTTGTGTTGTGAGCTGCAGCAGACATTCAGGGAGGACAGAAGATTTGGTGACCCAAATCTGGACAAGGAATGGGGACTATATTTACAGTGTCTTTGGGTCTATGACATGACCAACAAATGGAGCAGAGGCTGCAGAGAGGGGAAGCTCTGTAAAGAGGGAGGAGGAGGGGGCTTTGCCCTACCCACCCCGGGTTTTTCAAGAGCGCTTTTCCTACCTACACCTAACCCAGGAGCAGTGCGTGAGGTGGCTGTGATTCAATAAGGATGTGGTCACATAGCAGTGTCACCTCCTGTAACACGACCTGGAGCCTCACAGCAGGGTGAGGAAGGAGCTGTCAGTGGCCGTTAAAGTCACAGTTTCATTCAACTTCTGTGTATCTAGATCTTTCCAGACAGGAGCAGGAGACGTATCCAACATAGAGTCACAGAGAGTGAATTAGTCATTTGCGGCACTGAAGGTGGTCATTCGGCCCCTCCATGCCAGCTCTCCCTGGAACAATCCAGTCAGTCCCAATCCCCCGCTCAGTCCCCGTATCCCTGCAAGTTCATTTCCTTCTGGTGTCCATCCAGTTTCCTTTTGAAATCATTAATTGCCTCAGCGTCCACCTCCCTCATGGGCAGTGAGTTCCAGCTTATTACCATCCACTGTCATAAAATGTTCCTCCTCATATTCCCCCTGCATCTCTTACCCAAAACCTTCCATCTGTGTCCCCAAGTCCGTGTTTCATCAGTTAATGGGAACAGTTTTTCCTTGTCTGTCTTATCTAAACTTATCATAATCTTGTACACCTCTACCAAAGCTCTCTAAATCTCCTTTACTCCAGGGAGAACAACTCCATCTTCTCCAAACTAACCTTGTCGCGCAACCCCCATCCCTGAAACCATTTTGGTAAATATCCTCTGCATCCTCTCAAGGACCTTCACATCCTTTCTAAATTGTGGTGACCAGAACTGGACACAGTTCTCTAGTTGAGGCCCAACCACAGCTTTATAACGTTTCAGCATAACTTCCCTGCCTTTGTATCTTTGTCTGTAATTATGAAGCCCAAGATCTGATATGATTTGCTAAACACCCTCCTAATATGTCCTGCCACCTTCAAAGATCAATGCATACGGAGGCCCAGGTCCCTCTGTTCCTGCACAATCTTTAGTAATGTGTCATTAAGTCTACATTGCCTTCCTATTCCTTCTGACAAAATACATCACCGCACACTGCTCTGTAATAAATTCTACCTGCCACTTCTCTGTCCATTCTGCCAGCCTATCTAAGTTCTGTTGCGGATGGTTTGTATCATCCTCCCTGTTTATCACACCTACAAGATTGGGATCATCGGAAAATTTTGAAATTCTACTTTGCATTCCAAGGTGCATGTCATTTATATATAGCAAGGAAACAAAATCAGCGTTCCTAGCACTGACCCTTGGGGAACATCACTGTCTACCATCCTCCTGTCTGAAAAACAGCCATTTAACACAAGACTCTTTTTGCTGTCCTTTGGACAATTTTTGATCCAATTGGATGCGATTCCATGAGCTTCAATTTTGTTAACCAAGCTCTGTGTGGTTCTTCATCCAATACTTTACTAAAATCCAGGGAGACAACATCCACCACATTCCCTTCATCAACCTTCTCTGATCATCGAAATCAATTCAATTAGTTCATCAAGCATAATCTGCCTTTTAGATATCCGTGCTGACAATCCGTAATTAACTCAAATCTCTCCAAGTGTGTGTTGTCCTTTTTCACTGATTATTGTTTCTAAAGCCTTACTCACCACTGATGTTAAACTAACTGACCAGTAGTTACTCGTCTTGTGTGTTGTCCATTGATAATTCTGGGAGGTGACGGTGACCATCGATGTTATCATTTTCTCCCTCAGCAGGGGGAGGCAGGATGAGAGATACCGTGGCTTTGTCAGGATAGAGGGAATCCTGATGGTGTGGGTGTCTCTGCGGGGCCCCCGTTGTCAAGAGGGAGAGGTACAGGAACTGGAAAAACTCTCACTCCATGAATGTACAGTTGGTGTGTGAGCATGGCCAGTACATCATGTTGGCGAATGTCCACTATCCTGGCAGCAGCCACCATACCTTCATTCTGATGCAGTCAGCCGGTTCCAACATTTTGGCCGCCATGCAGAACCAGAATGTGGCTCCTCGGAGATGAAAGATTCCATTCTCTAGACACAGCTCATGTTTCTACATCCGCAAACCACCTCGCACCGCCAACCAACCTCACACAATTAACATGTGTATAACCTGAGCAATGGAGTCACCAGGAACATGGTGGAACAGATCATCGGTGTGATGAAGCAATGCTTCCGATGTCTGAACCGCTTGGGGGGAGCCCTCCACTACACAGTGGAGCAGGTGTCCAAGTTGGTGGTGTTCTGCTGCACCCTTCATATCATCACCATCATGAGGACACAGGCATTGGCAACAGGAATCCGGAGGACACCTCAGGAGGAGGAGGAGGAGGAGACCGGGAGGATATTTCCTGGATGCCATCGACCCGGACAGGCTGTCGGAGAGTCCCTGCTAAGATTCTGGTTCCATAGGACAACTTCCCTTTCCCACCATGGATCCCCCATTCTCCCCCATTACACCCATCTGAGACGCCCCATCACAGTGTCCCCTTGGTCAGCATCCTGCAATGTAAAACACCAACAAAAACCTTTACATTAACATCTTTATCCAACAACACATCCAATTATACAAACAAAACTGAACTATTCACCCTTGTGTATTCCCTTAGTGCCTGTCTTGTGGCTTCCCTCGACTTGTCTAGTGCTCCTACACAGCGTTTCCCCAGTGACTGCAGCATGGCTGGTGGAAGGCTGCTGACTTTCACTGGGGAGACTGCAGATGGCCTTGCAGGACGTCCTCGAGCAGCACAGGGCTTTGCGGGTTCGTAGTCGGATTGCACCTCCTCGACATGGGCAGCAGCAGCCTGGGCTGGCTGATGGGGAACAGCAAGGACACTAGTGGAGTGGCAGTGAATGGAGGACAAATACTGTCATCCTGAGAGAGGACAGCAAGCTCATGCTCCACAGAGACACTGTCACTGCCAAGGGGCGACACCTCAGCAATACTGGTAATCTACTGGATCACAGTTTGCTGGAATGCTGTGAGAGCCTGCAAACCCCTTTGAACACTGAGATCCACAGCCATGATAACAGCTGTCTGATCCTGCCTGGCAGCAAACATGGATCTCATGTCCTCAATCTGTGCTTCCACTGCAGCACCAAGACTTTGGGTGTCTGCCGTCTGTGCTGCAGTGGAAGCTGAGACAATGGTATCAGACACTGTATCACGGCTGGGTCCACTAGTGCTGTCATGGAGTTAGTGACCACTTCCACAGGGGAAAGAATGGGCTTCAAGCTCTGTGAAATGCCCTGTGCCATGTTGGAGATGGACTCCTCCGTGTTCCTTGACAGTGACAACAGACTGTCTGACAGGCCTGTCAATGGACAAAGTATCTCACTGTACATGTCCATCAGCATTCTCCTGTATGCTGTTCCAGCAATGTTCACATATGAGTCCTGTGTATTATAACTCGTTTGTGACCTCGCCCTCTGGTGAGCTGACACATGAACTATCCTTTCCCCCTGGCCTGGCTGCAGCTCACTTGTGCTCGGTGACTCAACCCGTGCAGATTGTGTCTCCAAACCAGCCTCTAAGGTTGACACAATGCAAGTATTTGAGCTGTTGGCTGTGAGTATCAGACCAAGTGATGGGGCTTCACCATCAGTGCTGTGCTGCTGCTCTCTCTCTGTCTCCTGGATCTGCTGTGACTGGGAAACTGGCAGTTTTGGGTTATTATCAGAAAGTATAAAATCAGAAAAGGAGGGTTCGGTCAGGGATTGGGAATGGGATGGAAAGCAGGAGGTCCATGGTCCCGCCATCTGCAGCTTGTACATCATCCCAGACAGCAGGATGAGGGGGAGGTGGGAGTTAAGAAGGGACATAAGGCAGGAACATAGCATCATCCTGAATGCTCTCGGTGATGCTGGATGCTACGGGCTCTGTCACAGCCAGTCCCATTATGTGGAGAACCACCTCCTCCCTCAGGCTCAGGGGATTAAGGTATGCCTGGTCCCCGTCGGTTCACTGCTGCTCCCTGTGATTATGGGCCACCTTGTCCTGTAAGAGAGAGGGCAGAATGTCAGTGACTGTGTTGCACTGTGTTTGGGTGCTGTGCCTTCCATAGCTGAATAGCTGGAGATATGTGGAGGCAGTGAGAGATGGGTGTGAGGCTGGTTATCAGTGGAAGGTGAGTGAGGGTAAGGTGGAGTATGTGCATGTGAGGTGTGAGTCCTGAGTGTTAGGGACTGCTGATGGGTGAGTGATAGGGGTGTGTTATATTGAGCAGTGTGAGAGGTTGGTGGTGTTGAGGATAGGAGATGCCATGTGGTGATGAAGTCACTGACATTTACCAGCCGTGTGAGCTCATTAAACTTCTTCTGGCTCTGCTGCCAGGTCGTCGGGGCCATAATTCTTGCATTCACTCCGTGGCCACTTGCTCCCATTCCCTTCGGAGGGTGTTTCTTGAGGGTCTCCACACCACCCTACAGAAACATGGGCTCTCTTCTCCTGTTACTCTACATGACTAAGGCCTCCAGCACCTCATTCGTTAGCCGCAGAGCCCTCTCTCTGTCCTAGTATTCCATTTACCTTGTCTCCAATTGCAGCATTCACAGTCAGCAGCAGCAGCCTCCTGTGATTCAGTGCAGCTTCCCTTCAAGAGGGACAGACTGTCTTTAAGAGCTTAATGCTGGCTGAAAGACGAGCCAGTCTCACACACAGTTAGGCTCCTGTTAAATGTGCAGGCAAACAGCAGCGCGGGTCACCATGGGCGACACGAATTTTTCATGGAAATGAGGACATAGCAGGAGCTTTCTGTGTCACCTGCCACAACAGGAGCAGACACGTGCGGATCATGATCCCTCTGCCGACAAAGCGATGCAAACTCGATTTTCTCGTTCTTGCTATTTCCCTTTCCGTCATTCACACTTTCCCCCTCTCTCTCTCTCTCTCTCTCTCTCTTCACTCTCTCTTTATTGCTCATAGAATCAGAGATTGATGCAGCACAGAAGGAGGTCTGTCGGCCCATTGTGTCAGTACTGTCTCTTTGAAAGAGCTATCTAATTAGTATTAATAGAGGCCTAGATTGAATTGTCTCTTTCCTGCTGTGTAAGTGTGACTCAGTACCACTCCAGCTGGTATTAATGGTGGCCTGTAATGAACTGTCTCTTTCCTGGTGCTTGAGTGGGACTCAGTTCCACTCCAGCTGCTATTAATAGAGGTCTGGTTTGAATTGGCTCTTCCCTGGTGTGTGAGTGAGACTCAGTACCACTCCAGCTGGTATTAATCGGCACAGTGGCAGGACAGTGGTGCAGTGGTTCGCACGCAGCCTCACAGCTCCAGCCACCCGGGTTACTGCCTGCGTGGAGTTTGCAAATTCTCCCTGTGTCTGCGTGGGTTTCCTCCGGGTGCTCTGATTTCCACCCACATGCCAAAGACTAGCAGGTTGATAGGTTAATTGACCATTATAAATTGCCACTAGTATACGTAGGTGGTAGGGAAATATAGGGATAGGTGGGGATGTGGTAGGGATATGGAATTAGTGTAGGATTAGTATAAATGGGTGGTTGATGGTCGGCACAGACACGGTGGGCCAAAGGGCCTGTTTCAGTGCTGTATCTCTAAACTAAACTAAAACTATCTAATTAGTTACTCTCCCCTCCTCTTTCCCCAGACTCCTGCGTTTTTTCTCCTTTTCAAGTATTTGTTAAATTTCCTTTTGAAATATATTATTGAATCTGCTTCCACCATCTTTTCAGGCAGTGAATGCCAGATCCCAACAACTCGCTGTGTAAGAAAATTCTTTTCATTTCACCTCTGGTTCTTTTTCAATCTGTGTCTTCTTAATACTGAACTTTCTGACACTGGAAACCGTTTCACATTAATTATCCCATCAAAACCCTTCATGATTTTGAATTCTATATTAAATCTCCTCTTACCCTTCATTGCAACCCCAGCTTTTCCAATCTCTCCACTTAACTGGTACTCAGATCCCTTGTACCATTCCAGAAAATCACCTCAGTATCTTCACTAAGTCCTTGACATCCTTACCAAAGTGTGGTGATCAGAATTGGACACAGTTCTCCAGCTGGGATCTAACCAATGATGTATAAAGATCAGCATTTCCTCCTGAGTTTTTTTTACTCTGTGCCTCTCTCTCACACACCAAGGACACTACATGTTACCTTCAAAGATCTGTGTGTGTACAGCCCAGGTCTCTCCAATCCTGCACCCACTTTATAATTGTACCATTTAGTTTATATTGCTTCTCCACATATTTCCTACCCAAATGCCTCACTTCACACTTCACTGAGTTAAATTACATCTGCCATGTTCCTGCCCATTTCACCAGTCAGTCCCTGTCTTCCTGAAGTCTGTTACTATCCTTATCACTGTTTGTTAACATTTCTGAGTTTCCTGCCATCTGAAAACTTTGACATTATCCCCTGTGTACACAAGCCCATTGCATTAACATACAGCAACTGTGATCCCAACAGTGACACTGGGGAAACCCCACTGTGTACTTCCCTCCAGACCGAACAACAACCATTCTCCACTACTCTCTGCTTTCTGTCACTTAGCTAATTTCCTGCATGCTGTCATTGTAAATTTAAAAAAAGAACTTCCATTTATGTAGCGCCTTCATGATCACTGAGTACTTATTAAACCCTAGTCACTATTGTAATGTAGGAAAGATGGCAGAAGATTTCCACACAGCAAGATCCCACAAGCAGCAATGTGATAATGATCAGATCTTTAACATCCACCTGGGAGGGCAGATGTTGGTTTAATGTTTCATTCGATAGACGGCACATCTGACAGTGCAATACTCCCACAGTAATGTCACTGCAGTGTCAGCCTTGATTCTTGTGATTAAGTCCTGTTACTTGTTTCTTGCGATCAAATGACACTAGATCCTAGAAGCTTGTGACTGAAAGGGGAGAGAGCTACAAACTGAGCCACTGCTGTCATTGGTCCTTTAATCCCATGTGTTTCTAACTTGGTAACATGGCTGTTATGTGGTACTTTATCAAACGCCTGTTTAAAGGATAGGAATATTAGGAAAGTAGAGGCAAGAACAATCATGGAAACATAGAATAGCATTGCACTGAAGAAGGCCATTCGGTCCAACATGTCAGTGCTGGCCCTTTCGAAGATCTACCAGTTAGTTCCACATCCTGGCTCTTTTTTATATTCATTCATGGGATTTGGGTGTCACTGGCTTGGCCAGCATTTATTGCCCTTGTTGCCCTTGAGAAGGTGATGGTGAGCTGCCTTCTTCAACCGCTGCAGTCCATTTGGAGTAGGTAGACCCACAGTGCTGTTTGGAAGGGATTTTGACCCAGTGACAGTGAAGGAACGGCGACATAGTTACAAGTCAGGATGGTGTGTTGCTTGAACGGGAACTTGAAGGTGGTGATTTTCTTATGCATTTTCTGCCCTTGTCCTTCTAGTTGGGAGAGGTCGTGCGTTTGGAAGGCGCTGTCGAAGGGGCCTTGGTGCATTGCTGCAGTGCATCTTATAGATGGTACATACTGCTGTCACTGTGCGTCGGTGGTGGAGGGAGTGAATGTTTGTAGATGGGGTGCGAATCAAGTGGGCTGCTTTTTCCTGAATGGTATCGAGCTTCTTGAGTGTTGTTGGAGCTGCACCCATCCAGGCAAGTGGAGAGTACTCCTGACATCACACTCCTGACTTGTGCCTTATAGATGGTGGACAGGCTTTGGGGAGTCAGGAGGTGAGTTACTCGTCTCAAGATTCCTCGCCTCTGACCTGCTCTTGTAGCCATGGTATTTATATGGCTACTCCAGTTCAGTTTCTGGTCAATGGTAGCCCCCAGAATGTTGATAGTGGGGGATTCAGCGATGGTATGCCATTGAATGTCAAGGGGAGATGGTTAGATTCTCTCTTGTTGGAGATGGTCATTGCCTGGCACTTGTGTGGCGCGAATGTTACTTGCCACTTATCAGCCAAAGGCTGGATATTGTTCAGGTCTTGCTGCATTTCTACACAGACTGCTTCAGTATCTGAGGAGTCGCGAATGGTGCTGAACATTGTGCAATCATCAGTGAACATCCCCACTTCTGACCTTATTATTGAAGGTAGGTCATTGATGAAGCAGCTGAAGATAGTTGGGTCCAGGACACTACCCTGAGGAACACCTGCAGTGATGTCCTGGAGCTCAGATGATTGACCTCCAACAACCACAACCATCTTCCTTTTGCACTAGGTATGACTCCAGCCAGCGGAGGGTTTGAGATAATGAGGTAATGAGATCAGGAGCTGAGTGGCTGTAGCAGAACCTAAACTGAGCGTCACTGAGCAGGGTATTGCTGAGCAAGTGCTGTTTGATAGCACTGTCGGTGACACCTTCCATCACTTTACTGATGATTGAGAGTAGGCTGATGGGGCGGTAATTGGCCGGGTTGGACTTGTCCTGCTTTTTGTCTACAGGACATACCTGGGCAACCTTCCACATTGCAGGGTTGATGCCAGTGTTGTAGCTCTACTGGAACTGCTTGGCTAGGGGTGCGGCAAGTTCTGGAGCACAGGTCTTCAGTACTATTGCCGGAATATTGTCAGGGCTCATAGCCATTGCAGTATCCAGTGCCTTCTGTCATATCTTCATATCACGTGGAGTGAATTAAGCCCTGAGAAACAGTACTGTATACTCCCCTCCACCTCCAGTCTGAACAATGACTTTTCACCACTTCTCTCTTCTTTATGTCCCTGAGTCACTGTCATATCCACACCATCACTGTCACATTAATCCATGTCTTCCATTTTTCATAACAAGTCTATGAAATGTTATTTGTTTACAGGCCTTTTGAAAGTCTATATACATAAATGGATATACACGAGTAGGGGAGGAACATGTTGGTATGGTTCTTCATGAATACTTTGTATCTGTCTTAACAAAAGGGGGGGACGATGCAGATATTGTGGTTAAGGAGGAGGAGTGTGAATTATTGGATGTGATATACATAGGGAGAGAGGAAGTATTAATGGGATTAGCATCCTTGAAAGTTGATCCATCACCATGGCCGGTTGAAATGTAACCTAGGCTGTCAAAAGAGGTGAGAGAGGAAATGGCAGAGGGTCTGACCATCATTTTCCAGTCCGCACTGGATACAGAGTAGTGCCAGAGGATTGGTGAACTGTTAAAATTGTACCTCTTTAAAAAGGGAGCAAGGGATAGACCGAATAATTGCAGGCCAGTCAGTCTAACCTCAGTAGTGGGCACATTATTGGAATCTATTCTGAAAGACAGGATAAAGTGTCACTTGGAAAGGCACAGGTTAATCACGGATATTGAGCATGGATTTGTTAAGGGAAGATATTGTTTGACCAAGTTGACTGAATTTTTCGAAGAAGTAGCAAGGATGATAGATGAGGGTAGTGCAGTTGATATGGTCTACTTGGATTTTGACAAGGCTTTTGTCAAGGTCACATGTGGCGTACTAGTTAAAAAAAATAAAATCCCATGGAATCCAGGGAAATTCAACAAGCTGGATGCAAAATAGGCTCAGTGATAGGAAACAAAGGGTGATTGTTGACGGGTGATTTACTGACTTGAGGCCTGTTTCCAGTGACGTTCCACAGGGCTCAGTACTGGACTTCCTGCTTTTTTGTAGTATATATTAACGATTTGAACGTAAATGTAGGGGGCATGATCAAGATGTTTGCAGATGGTACACAGATTGGTCTTGCAGTAGATAGCGAGGAGGATAGCTGTAGGCTGCAGGAAGATATTGATGGCAGAAAAGTGACAAATGGAATTCAACCTGGATAAGTCTAAGGTGATGCAATTGAGGAGGTCAAACAAGGCAAAGGGATAGACGATTAATAGGAAAATACTGAGAAGTGTAGAGGAAGTGAGGGACCTTGGAGTCAATGTCCACTGATCCCTGAAGGTAGCAGGACAGGTCGAAAAGGTGGTTGAGAAGGCATATGGAATCCTTTCCTTTATTAGCTGAGGTATAGAATACAAGAGCAGGAAGGTTATGCTGGAACTATATAAATCATTGGTTCGGTCACAACCTGAGTACTGAGTGCAGTTCTGGTCACATCATTACACAAAGGATGTAATTTCACTAGAGAGGGTACAGAGGAGATTTCCAAGGATGTTGCCAGGACTGGAAAAATGCAGCTATGAAGAAAGATTAAATCGGCTGGGGTTGTTCTACTTGGAACAGAGTAGGCTGAAGGGAGACCTGATTGAAATGGGCATAATTTCGTGGGGCCTGGATAGAGTGGAGGTGAAGCGTCTATTCACCTTAGCAGAGAGATCAGTGAATAGGGGGCAGTGACCTAAAGTGCTTGGTAGAAGGACCAGCGGGGAATTGAGGAGAAACTTGTTCACCCAAAAATACAAAATTGGCTCAGTGACAGGAAACAAAGGGTAATTGTTATAATAAAAGCAAAATACTGCGGATGCTGGAAATCTGAAGTAAAAACAAGAAATGCTGGAAATACTCAGCAGGTCTGGCAGCATATGTGGAGGGAGAAGCAGAGATAATGTTTCAGGTCAGTGAAGGAGGGTCACTGACCTGTAACGCTAACTCTGCTTCTCTCTCCACAGATGCTGCCAGACCTGCTGAGTATTTGCAGCATTTCTTGTTTTTATGAAACTGTAATTGTTGACGGGCATTTGACTGACCGGAGGACTGCTTCCATTGGCATTCCACAGGGTTCAGTCCTGGGTCCCCTGTTTTTAGTGAAGGTCTAGAACTTACTGCCCGTAAGGATAGTTGAGGCAGAATACCTGCACTCATTCAAAAGGAGTCTGGATGTTCAACTCAAGTGCCATAATCTTCAGGGCTATGGATCAAATGCTGGAAGGTAGGATTAGAATAGGTGGATCATGTATCGGCCGGCACAGACACAATGGGCCAAGTGGCCTCTTTCTCTGTCTTAAAATTTCTATGAGTATATTACATGAAACACGCTATCCACATTAACACTCACAGTTACGTCCTGAACGAACTCTATCAATATTAGAGATACAGCACTGAAACAGGCCCTTCGGCCCACCGAGTCTGTGCCGAACATCAACCACCCATTTATACTAATCCTATACTAATCCCATATTCCTACCAAACATCCCCACCTATTCCTACCAAACATCCCCACCTATTCCTAAATTTCCCTACCACCTACCTATACTAGTGACAATTTATAATGGCCAATTTACCTATCAACCTGCAAGTATTTTGGCTTGTGGGAGGAAACCGGAGCACCCGGAGAAAACCCACGCAGACACAGGGAGAACTTGCAAACTCCACACAGGCTGTACCCGGAATCGAACCCGGGTCCCTGGAGCTGTGAGGCTGCGGTGCTAACCACTGCGCCACTGTGCCGCGTAGGGAAATGTGGGGACAGGTGGGGATGTTTGGTGGGAATATGGGATTAGTGTGGGATTGGTATGGATGGGTGGTTGATGTTCGGCACAGACTCGGTGGGCCGAAGGGCCTGTTTCAGTGCTGTATTTCTAATCTAATCTAATCTAAAAAAAATATTATCAGAAATGAATTTCCATTAACCTATCCATGCTACTTGTCATTGATTAACCCATGTTTTTACAAGCAAGATATATTTTTGTGCTGGGTTATGGCCTCTAGAATTTTCCAACCACCAACGTTAGACTGATAGTTACAGGGTTTATCCAACCTCTACTTTTTTAAACAGTGTAACATTTACAACCCTGCAGTCCTCTGGCATCAATCCCATATCCAAGGAGGATTGAAAGATTCTGTCCAATGCCTCTGTTATTTCCACCATTCCTTCCCTCAGTAACTATCATACATTCCATCCAGACTGGATAAATGTTCTACTTTACTGCGGCACAAAATGTGTTGGATTGAAAGGTGTTAACTGAACCTGTTTGTTCAGTAACTGTAATTAATGTCAGTCTCCATGGACCTTAATGGTGTCACTGGAGGGTTTCCCTCTTCTATTAAGAAGGACTCCTTTCAATGTGTTATCCTATAGTGTCAGCGGGAGCATCAACCCAGGCACTAACAGAGATCAGCGGCTGCAGAGAGAGGGAGAGGATAGATCAGAATCTGAACAATAGATTGGAATGTTACAACAATGTGTCAGAATCTGAGAACAATGGATTGGAATGTTACTACAGTGGACAGGAGTTTATCCGATTGGTTTGGCCTGGTTACTGCAGATTATTATTGGATACCATTAGAATACCGGCTCTATTATGCTCTGAAGATGATTCAATTTATTTACTATCCCATCCTCGCTACTGTTGGTGTCCCTGGTAAGTCTCTGTATCCAACTATTAGATTCATAAACCATATTTCACTGATTTAGTGTTCTTGTCATTTAAATCGTGAGAAGACTGAAACCATTATCTTCAGTTTCTGTCACAAACTCCATTCCCGGTCCATGATCTGCATCCCCTCACTGGCCGTTGTCTGAGGCTGAACCAGGAAGTTTACAACCTCTGGTATCTGTTTAATGCTGAGCTGAGTTCATCCCCATATTCCCTCCATCCCCAACAGTGCCTATTGTTGTGGCCAGGTGAGGAAGGGTCAAAGTCGCTCGGCTTTATTTGACCACAACAGTGTTTGTCCTTTCTAAACAGTGAATATGCTGAACGTCTGAGTGAGTGTTTTACATTTTACCTTTGGTGTGATGGTGGAGGGACCGATTAGACCGGTTCTCTTGAGTTTAAACATGAAAGAGGTGAGTTTATTATACTTAACAATATAAACCCGATCTAAATAAAATCATTAAAATAAATAGAACACATTTATGCACTCACTCACACGAGAATCACACAGAAATAGATTACAGACTGAGAAGTAAATTTGTGGTTGGATTGGAGTCCAGAAGAAATATTGAAAAAAAAAACTCATTCTGTGAGGTTTGACCATTCCGTGGTCTTCCTGCTGAAGTTGTAACCTTGAAGTCTTTTTCTGGTCAAAGTGCAGTTTGTCACATGGTCCACATGGCTCAGGGATTTCTTTGAGGCAGACTTGTAGCAGGCTTTCTTCCCCTGGTTACTCTGTCTGTAGCAATCTGTAGGCTTGGAGGGCCCACAGTCGCATGTGGTTTTCAAATTTGTGATCTGAGAGAGAGGGAGGGGTGTGGGGGGAACACAGCCCTTCTGCTTCAGCACATTTTGAATCACTGGCTTGTCTGTTTTTGTCCAGGGAAACTCTCAGTTTTCACAGAGATAGACAGTCTCCTGACTGCCTCAGTGCATTCGCTGGACCCTTAACAATGAGATTCAAGGTTTGGAACTTCTATCTGTTCAGGGCTCAGGATACCAGTAGTCACTCTCGGAGGACTTTGTTCTTAGATTAGATTTGAGATACAGCGCTGAAACAGGCCCTTCGGCCCACCGAGTCTGTGCCGAACATCATCCACCCATTTATACTAATCCTACACTAATCCCATATTCCTACCAAACATCCCCACCTGTCCCTATATTTCCCTGCCACCTACCTAGATTAGTGACAATTTATAATGGCCAACTTACCTATCAACCTGCAAGTCTTTTGGCTTGTGGGAGGAAACCGGAGCACCCGGAGAAAACCCACGCAGACACAGGGAGAACTTGAAAACTCTACACAGGCAGTACCCGGAATCGAACCCGGGTCCCTGGAGCTGTGAGGCTGCGGTGCTAACCACTGCGCCACTGTGCCTCCCTTTCAAAGTCAATGTGTCAGGATGGCCTTGTATGCTGTGTTAATGAATGCATTCTTAGGTAATTCAATCACTGGAGCAAGCCAATGATTTGGGTCCAGGCTCATCAGACATGTATCTCCTGTTGTAGGATTTAGAATGTGAAAAGGTGTTTCAGATGCCAATTGCGGTGGCCATCTTGGCTGCCAGTTTTTTCAAGGATAGCTGTAAGATTTTTTTTCTATTAAACGTTTACTGTAAGTTTCCAAACGATGAATTAAATTTCATAATTTGGCATATTGTGTTATCTTGACACCGCCACAGCACACGGGGAACAAATGTGATAACAAGAACATTTCATTGCAGAATTGTGGGAATAAAAAGAAGGAAGCACACATTCATTCTCAATAATCACTTCCCAAACTGACATATTAATCTTAGAATTACTGCAGCTGCCATTGTCTGTTACAGTTGGACTGATTTAGTGTTTTGATGTTTTGTCTGGGATGGTTATGTGTCGGAATCGACCCTGGACATTGCATCAGCGATTACATTGTTTTTTCTTCTCACCTGCAATGAATCTTTAACCATTCAGGTTCCTTCACCTTGATAATCTTTCTCCCTAAACCGACAGTGTGTCTTTTTAGACCCTGTAAGGTGTCTGTGATTTCCTCTGGGCCTTTGTTCTTGCTGAGTTTGGCTTTGCAATTGTTGAGTTTGATTAGCTTTGTGTTTGGGACCTGATCATTGTGTTCTTCAGTGGGTAGATCAACACTGACCTTCCTTTTAGTTTTCTGGTGAGGTACACAAGTGCTGTTTACTTTAGGGTATTTTCCCTTCCCTTTTCCCTCTACTATGGGAGCATCATTTTTCTAACCAGCCCCATGTGCTCTGGGATTTTATGGCTCGGAGGTGGCTGTCCATCTTTCACTGCCACCCCCGGAGCATGGAAATGTAGTCTGACATGGAAGACTCATCCCTGTGTCCCAAAAACTTCTCCTTGGTTAGTTTAAGAGGACCTCTCACCTCGTGTCCATAAACTAATTCAAAGAGACTAAAGCCAGTGGACTCACTGGATAAGTTCCTGGTAACCAACAGGTGAAATGCCATCCCTTTGTCCCAGTCATGGGGTTACTCATAGCAGTATGGCCTGATCATTGTCTTTAGGGTCTGGTGGTACTGCTCCAAAGCCCCTTGTGACTGTGGGTGGTAGACTTTGGCTGGGTTATGTCGAGAATACCCATGACCTTTTCTGAAATACTGGATGTAAAATGTGTGCCCTGATCCATCTGAATCTCAGCAGGCAGCCCATAGCGGGTTAGCCCCTCCACCACTACCATGGCAGAGATAGTTCTTTAGGAGAATGGCCTCTGGGGATCGGGTCACCACATCCATAATGGTGAGAAGATACTGGTTGTCCCGTTTTGTTTTCAGCAGGTGTCCCACATAATCCACCAGCATTCTGCTGAAGGGTTCCACAAAATCTGGTATGGGTATTAGGGTGAAGGTATTATTGCAGGTTGGAGCCTCCCCACAACATGGCAGGTGTGACCACTTTTACAGAATTCCACCACATCTTTGTGGAGTTGTGGCCATGTCAAAATGTTGCCTTATGTGGGCTTTAAATTTTCATACATCAACATGTACTGTCATTGGAAGTTCGTGGGCCATTAATATTTCTTTCAGGGACCTCAGCGGCACCACTATCTGGTGAAGCACTGTCCAATCTTCATCCTCAGGTTTGTAAGGAGGTCTCCACTTCCTCAACAGCACCTCAATCTTTAAATAGTGGCACTCTGCAACTCCCTCTGCTTGAGTTTTGGTTTGGACAGTCTGTGCTATATTTTAACACTGGGTCGAGTTGTTGAGCCTCAACTAAGTAAGATCTGTTTAACACATCCTTTGTGCTCTCTACCTTCCCAAAGAAGGTTTCAGACAACCAGAAAGTAGGGGCATCCATCTCCAGTGTCAGTTCAGCCACCTCTGATGGGGATTGTTTAGCCATGGACCGAGTCACCACAGAATCAGGGAGAATGCCGGGGTCCATCCCCTGTAACTGCTCTGTGTCCCTGATCTCTTGTTGTCTCTCCAGAACCTTTGCAGAAGCTGCCACCTTTTCCCTGCCAGATCAATACCCAGGAGCAGGTCCCCATGGCTGCTGGTCCTGAAAATAGGCCGCACTGCACGTGCACCCAATATAAAGGTATGGACATATACTGCCTTCCAATACCATTCGCTAACACTCTAGCATTCACTGCACCCTCGGAGAAAGGTCATGCCTATTCCCAGCAGAAGGGATTGGGTGGCACCTTTATCATTGAGTATGACCAGGGCTTGCTAACCTCAATGAAGGGGTATAGGGTCACTTTCGCCTGGGATTCAAAATTCTAGTAACGCTCAAGGATTTTGTTAAGTTTTCCCGCAGTCTCTGTGGTGGGGTTACTGTGTCTGACTGTTACAGTTAAAGGCACAGCCTGACCTGCTGTGCTTTCCATCAGCGCCCGTTTTCCTGCACTGATCTGGTGGACCCTGAGTAATCCTACAGGTTTTCCCCATCACTTACAGCATTCAACTCGATGGTGATCTGCCTTACTGCAGTGGAAACACACAGATCATTGGTCATTACTCCTGCTCTCAGTACCATCCTATTTGGCCTGAGCGTGGGCCCCTGTGTGTCCAGATTTTCCTCCTTGCCCGTGGCTGCTCAGGCTCTTGTCACCCTCCCACCTTTTATTCCCGGGTCTTTGGGGTGACTAGGGAATGCATTCCCTTTGGGGTTAAGGCCTTGTGTACATGGAAAAAAATCATCATCCAGAATTGCAACCTTCCTGGCTCTTCGAACCTTTTTTTCCTCTGTGTGGGTTTTAATGGGAGCGGGAGCGAGTTTTTGAACTCCTCCAGAAGGATCACCACTCTGAGGTTTACATATGTGGGCTGTATACCGATTTTCCGTATCTACTGGTCAGAGGCAAACATAAAAGCGGACTGTAAAATCTTCTATAGTTACGTTAAAAGGAAACATTTGGGTAAGGCATGTATGTGTCCGTTACAGGCAGAGTCAGGGCAATTTATAATGGGGAATCGAGAAATCACAGAGAAGCTGAATGATCACTTTGTGTCCATCTTCACTGAGAAAGATACAAGAAATCTCCCAGAATTAGAGATCCAAGGGATTAGGGGGAATGAGGAAGTGTAGGAAATTAATATTAGTAAGAAGTTTGTGTTGGAGAAATTAATGGGGTTGAAGGTTGATAAGTCCCCAGGACCTGATATTCTAAGTTCCAGAGTGTTGGCAGAGGTAGCTATGGAGACAGTGGGTGCATGGGTGATCACCTTCTGGAACGGTTCCCTCATATTGGAAGGTCGCAAATGTCAACCCACGATTTAAGTAGGGAGGGAGAGAGAAAATGGTAGAATCTATCATAAAGGATGTGATAAATGGATAATTGGATAAAGATGATCTGATTGGGCATAGTCAACATGGATTTATGAATGGGAAATCATGTTTGATGAACCTGTTGTAGTTTTTTGAGGATAGTAGTAACAGAATTGATAAAGTGGAGTCGGTGGATGTAGTATATTTGGATTTTCAGATGGATTTTTGATAAGGTCCCCCACAGGAGGTTGGTTAGTAAAATTAAAGCACATGGGATAGGACGTAATATACTGGCATGGATTAAGGATTGGTTAACAAGCATAAAACAGAGAGTAGGAATAAATGGGTCATTCTCGCTTTGGCAGGCTGTGACTAGTGGGGTAAGTAAAAAGGAAACATTTGGTTAAGTACTTGGGCCCCATCTGTTCACAATATGTATCATTTATTTAGATGTGGGGACCAGAGTAATATTCCCAAGTTTGCAGATGATACAAAAAGATGTGGGAATGTATGTGTTGTGAGGAAGATGCCAAGTGGCTTCAAGGGAATTTGGACAGACTTCGTGGGAGGGCAAGAACGTGGCAGATGGAATATAATGTGGAAAATATGAGGTTATCCACTTTGGAAGGTGGAATGGATGTGCAGGGTATTTCTTGAATGGTAAGAAATTAGAAAGTGTAGATGTACAAAGGGATCTGGGTGTCCTTGTCAATAAGTCACTGAAAGCTGACATGCAGGGACAGCAAGCACTTAAGAAGGCTCATGGTATGTTAGCCTTTATCACAAGAGAATTTGAGTACAGGAGTAATGAAGTCTTGCTTCAATTGTATGGAACCTTGTGAGACCACAACTGGAGTACTGTGTGCAGCTTTGCACCCCTTACTTTAGGAAGTATATTATTGCCATAGGGGGAGTGCAACGAAGATTCACTAGACTTGTTCCTGGGATGGCAGGACTGGCCTATGAAGAGATTAGGAAAACTGGGCCTGGATTCTCTACAATTTCGAAGAATGAGATGTGATCTCATTGAAACCGACAACATAATTAAATGGATAGACGGGTTGATGCAGCTAAGATGTTTCCCCTGGTTGGGGAGTCTAGAACCAGCAGAGACAATTTTAAAATAAGGAGGAAGTCACTTAGGACAGAGATGAGGAGACATTTCTTTACATAGGGGGTTGTGAATCTTTGGAATTCTCTACCCCAGAGGGCTGTGGAAGCTCAGTCATTGGGTATGTTTGAAGCAGAGATTGACAGATTTCTAAATGCAAATGACATAAAGGGATATGGGGATAGTGTGGTAAAAAGGAATTGAAATAGAAGATAACCCATAATCGTATTGAATGGCGGGGCAGACTAGATGGGCTGAATGGCCTACTCCTGCTCCTTTGTTCCGAAGGTACTTAACTCTTTCAAACTGGAGGTAAGTTCGCTCAGGCTACTTTCGTAGTGTTCCGAATTTTTGGTAGTACGCTTCTGATACTATCCCATATGCACCCTGGATAGCATTTTTAGTCATCTCAGAATCTGATGAACTTTCATCTGGGAACAGTGAATAAACCTCATGGGCTTTTCCTGTTACTTTGCTTTATAAAAACAGTGTCCAGCTCTCTGCTGCCATTTCAGCTGCTTTGAAAGTTTTTCAAAAGTGACAATAAACTCTGCCACATCCTCCTCATTGAACTTCAGAATGAACTGGGGTAACTTTAAGAACTCAGCACATGGTCCTGAGCTATGGGCAGCTCCCTCACTGGCTGTGCCTTCACTAGGTGTACTGGGTCTTCCTCTAGTTGTTTGAGCCGCCTTAACTCCCTTTCCTCCTTCTCCTTCTGGAACACTCTTACTTTTTCCCTTTCTTGACACTCACTCTGTTCTTTTTCGATCTCTCTGGAATTCGAATTCTTGTCTCTTCTGTTCTAGTTTTACCTTAGCTAACATTACTCTGTCTGTTAGTGATTCTAACTCTGCTTGAGTCTTCAGCTTCAAGTGAAAAATGATTGGCCACAGGTCTTAGAATTTTGGGTTTCCTAGCTTTTGGGCGGAGAGTAATCCCTAACTGTCCAGCGACATTACTCAACTTTTCAACAAAGAGGGATTCTAAGCTGTACCGAGTTACTTCTCTCTGTATGTAACTCCTTTTATGCCAATGTAACTCATTTATTCAAAAAGGGAGGGAGACAGAAAGCAGGAAAAATTATGAGGCCCATAGATAGGGTAGAGAAGAAGAAACTTTTCCCTTAGCAGAGGTGTCAATAACCGAGGGGCATTGATTTAAGGTAAGGGGCAAATGGTTTCGAGGAGATTTGAGGGAAAAAATATTTCACTCGGATGGTGGCTGGAATCTGGAACACACTACCTGTAAAGATGGTAGAGGCAAGAACGCTCACAACATTTAAGAAGTATTTAGATGAGCACTTGAAATGCCATAGCATACAAGGTTACAGGCCAAGTGCTGGAAAAGGGGATTAGAATGGACAGGCTTGATGGCCGGCACAGACAGAGTGGGGCGAAGGGATTGTTTCTGCGCTGTAAAACTCTGTGCAACTGTGACACATCCAATTTCTCATTTGTTGTTGCGTTATGATCACGAGAACCGCCAGATTTCTGTTACAGCCAGGTGAGGTGGGGTCCCAGGCTCTCCTCTTGTCCTAGCTTTTATTTCACTGCAGCGGGGTGTATTCCTTTTTAGCAGTGGACATGCTGACCACCTCAGTGAGCATTTTACCATTTACCGTTGTTGTGATCGTGAAAGAACCAATCAGACAGGTTTTCTTGAGTTCAAACAAGAGGTGAGTTTATTATACTTAACAATCTAAACTGAATCTAAATAAAATAATAAACATACACACATTGATGCACACAAACACAGACCTGCAAATCACACAGAAATAAATTATAGAGTGAGAACTAAATTTCTATTCGGATTAGAGTCCAGAATAAATTAAAAATAAACAAAATCTGTGAGATTGGGTAATTCTGTGGTCTGCGCCTTTGCCTCCCTTATTTATAAGTGTCATGTCATCTGCAAGGGTTTAAATTATGTTGTTTTACATATAAGTTTATGTCACTTGTATATTTATCTATATGTCAGGAAGAGCACTGGTTTTAATACTGACCCCTGAGAAACAGCACTGTATTCTCCCCCTTCCCCAGTCTGAACAATGTCTGTTCACCACTTCTCTCTGCTTTCTGTCCTTGAGTCAGTGTCATATCCACTCTATCACTCTCACATTAATCCATATGTTCCATTTTTCATAACAAGTCTATGAAATGTCATTTGATCACAGGCCTTTTGATAGTCCAGATACATAACAGGAAACACAATATCCTCATCAACACTCACAGTTATGTCATCAACTAACTTGATCAAGATTATCAGACATGATTTTCCATTAACCTATCCGTACTGTTTATCATTTAATATCACATGTTTTTCCAAGAATGATATATTTTTGTATTGGGTCATGGCCTCCAGAAATTTCCAACCACCGACATTGGACTGACCGGTCAGTAGTTATTGGATTTATCTAATGTCTCCTTATTTAAACAGCTTGTAACATTTACAACCCTCCAGTCCTTTGACATCACTCCCAGATCCAAAGAGGATTGAAAGCTTCTGGCCATTGCCTCTGCTATTTCCACATTCCTTCCCTCAACAAACCTCATATATCCCATCTAGACTGGGTAAATCTTCGAAACTATTGTGGTCTAAAAAGTGTTGGATTGAAAGGTGTTAACTGAACCTGTTTGTTCATTGACTGTAATTAACGTCAGTCTCCAAGGACCCGAATTGTGTCACTGGAGGGTTTCCCTCTTCTATTAATAACAGACTCCTTCCAATGTGCTGGCTCATAGTGTCAGTGGGAGCATCACCCCTGGCACTAACAGAGATCAGCGGCTCCAGAGAGTGAGAGAGGAGAGATCAGAATCTGAGAACAATAGATTGGAATTTTACAACAATGGTTCAGAATCTGAGAACAATAGATTGGAATGTTAAAACAATGGGTCAGAATCTGACGACAATAGATTGGAATGTTACAACAATGGGTCAGAATCTGGGAACAATGGACAGCAGGAGTTTCTCCTATTGGTTTAGCCTCGTTACAGCAGATTATTTTTGGATAACATTAGATTTGCGGATCTATTATGCTCTGAAGATGATAACAAACGATTTACTATCCCATACTCGCTATTATTGGTGTCCCTGGTAAGTCTCTGTATCCAACTATTAGATCTATAAATCATATTTCACTGATTTAGTGTTCTTGTCATGTAAATCTTGGGAAGACTTAAGCCACAGTCTTCAGTCTCCATCTCACATTCCACTCTGCATCCATTATCTGCATTCCCCTCACTACCCAATGTCTGAGGCTGAAACAGACTGTTTGTAATCTCTTTGTGATATTTATACCTGAGCTGAGTTCATTGCCATATTCTGCCTATCACCAACCCTACCTGTTACTACCTCTGTAATATCACCCGTCATCACCTCTACCCATCTGCTAATAAACCCTCATCTGTGCCGTTGTTAAATCCACACTTAACTATTCCAATTCTATCCTGGTCACCCTCCCAGATATCAACCTGCATAAACAACAGCCCATCCAGAACTCTGCTGCCTAAATCCTAACTCAGAACAAATCCCGATCGCCCATTACTTCTGTGCTCACTGATCGACATTGGCTCCGGGCCTGGCAGTACCTAAATTTTAATATTCTCATTCTTGTGTTTGAATCCCTCCATGGCCTCACCCCTCCAATTAGTCCCATTTCCCTTGCATTTCACATATTATTGTCAATCTTATGCTTTCAAGTCTTTTTCCAATTCCCTTTTAGAAGTGAGCTGTTTTCACTCTATTTCTTCTACTGCTGTGATTTTCACTCTATGACAGCACTGGCGCCAACGCTATGGAAACCTGGAACTATTAAATGATGTGAACCACACAGCCGGCCACTTCTAGTGTGGCCAGCACCGTGCCCAGTGCTGGGCAGGGAACAAGCCTGGGTATACTGTGCATGTGCTGTTAGTGTGAGGAAGGGTTTGAATTGACGTCAATCTGCCATTCCGACAGCTTTGATGTACGTCTTTGAATCTTGATCTGTGCATGTCGACTGACCGCCTGTGTTAGTCTCTCTCAGCTGAACATACATTCAGCAGCACGAAGGACCCCCACTGGTGTTATTTAAAAGGACCAGGAATCCAACGTACAGGTGAGGGGCTTGTGACTTACTTTTGCTGTTGTAAATTTAGTGGAGGTGCTGTGGATGGTTTTCTGGAGGTTGTGTTGTAAGCTGCTGCAGACATTCAGGGAGGAGAGAGGATTTGGTGAACCAACTCTGGACGAGGTATGGGGACTGTAGTTACAGTGTCTCTGGGTCTGTAAAATGACCAACAAATGGAGCAGAGGCTGCAGAGAGGGGAGTCTCTGTAAAGAGGGAGGAGGAGGGGGCTCTGCCTTACCCACCCCGGTTTTGCAAGAGCACTTGTCCTACCTACACCTAACCCAGGAGCAGTGTGTGAGGTGACTATGATTCAATAAAGAGGTGGTCGCAGAGCTGTGTAACCTCCTGCAACACGAGCTGGAGCCTCACACCAGGGTGAGGACGGAGCTGTCAGTGGCTGTTAAGGTCACAGTTTCATTGAAGGTCTATGTATCTGGATTTTTACAGGCAGGAGCATGAGACAAATCTAACGTAGGGATGTAGAAATCGATGTAGTCATAAAATAATTTCCGACATAAAAGGAGGCCATTTTACCCCTCCATGCCAGCTCAATCTGGAACAATCCAGTCATTCCCACTCCCCCTCTCAATCCCCCTATCCCTGCAAGTTCATTTCCTTCAGGTGCCCATCCACTTTCCTTTTGAAATCATTGATTGTCTTATCTTCCACCACCCTCACGGGCAGTGAGTTCCATCTCATGACCATCCACTGTGTAAAAAAAGTTCTTCCTCATATTCCCCCTGTATCTCTTACCCAAAACCTTCCATCTGTGTCCCCTTGTCCGTGTTTCATCAGTAAATGGGAATAGTTTTTCCTTGTCTATCTTATCTACTTCTGTCATAATCTTGTACACCTCTATCAAATCTCTCTCAATCTCCTTTACTCCAGGGAGAACAACTCCAGCTTATCCAAACTTACCTTGTAACATCGATAGCACACATAGATGGACATTTGCTCTGTTTGCAAACCCGTGCCATTCCTGCACTGTATGTGTTTGATGGGGACAGTGTAGAGGGAGATTTACTCTATATTTAACCCTGTTTATTTTTCTTCCCCTTTTATATATCCCATATTGAGGGGGGCTTTATTCCTCAGGCCCGCTTTATATACATATTTAAATTTTTTAAATAACTTTATTTAAAACAGATAAATAAACCAAAATCTCAAATTAAAATGCCATTCGCGGCATCGATGATGCACTCCAGTACCTGTGGTGCCCACCGGTCACAGAAGGCCTCAAGCGTACCGACGGAAACTGCATGCTCCTTCTCCAGGGACACCCGGGCGCGAGTGTAACCGCAGAAGAGGGGCTGGCAATCGGGGAGGACGGACCCCCCGACGGCCCGCAGCCTGGACCTGTGAATTGCCACCTTTGCCAGGCCCAGGAGCAGACCGACGAGGAGATCCTCCTCCCGGCTTAAGCCCCTCCGCACCGGGTGCCCAAAGATCAGGAGCGTGGGATTGAAGTGCAGCCAGAACATGTGGTGCAGCCCCTTCAAATACTCAAAGAGGGGCTGCAACCTCGCACACTCCGTATATATGTGAAACACGGACTCGCCCAGGACGCAGAAAGTATAGGCGGCCTGGGAGTCCGTGAACCTACGTAAAAGTCTGCTTTACGGGACCGCCCTGTGCAACACCCTGCACCCCAGGTCCCCGAGGTAAAGGGGGAAGACACCCGCGTAAAGAGACCTCCATCGGGGTTTCCCCTCGCCGCCAGATTGCAAGGCAGACCGCCAGGGTGTATCCGGCCGGCTGACGAAGGCGAGGAAGTGGAGAGTGTGCATGAGCAGCCCGTGCAGGAAACCCTTCTACGCTGACTGGAATGGCACAGAGGGCATTTTCCGAGAGGCGGCTCGGGCTGTGTGGGACTGGCTCCTGAGGAGGGTTTGGGGGCCTGGGTCCGCTCTCCCGAGCCCAATCACCACCCACAGTGAGGGGCATCCCAGGTGCTTCGGCTACTCCTCTGCCCACTGGTCCGACCCTGGAGTACGCTGCCCGGACAGCCGAGGCACTCTCCTCAGCTGGCGAGGGAGCACCCTGACTGGAGGTGGCCATGTTCCAGACTTGAAATAGATCCCGATAAAAGACAGACAACTCCCTCAGAGAGGCGCAGCTAACGGACTACACTGGGAGCTGCGTGTCGTCTTGAAGGCAGTGACACTGGTGGAAAAAATACGTCGCCAGCGCACACCATCTGGGAGGACGATCGATGTACAGGTATCTCTGCAGGGTCCGAACGTGGAGAGTCGCAGCCTGGGTGCGGACGCACACCAGCGACTGGCCGCCCTCCTCCATCAGGAGACATAGGACCGCGGCAGAGACCCTGTGTTTCCTCTTGCCCCAGAAGAAATCGACGAATTTCTTCTGGTTATTGGTGGCTAACGCAGGGGGCGGGCCCAAAGTGACAAACCGGTACCACAGCATGGAGACCACTAGTTGGTTTATGACCAGCGCCCGGCCCCTGTAGGAAAGCACTCGGAGCAGTCATGCCCAGCGCCCCAGCCGAGTGGTGAATTTTGCCTCCAACTCCTGCCAGTTTGCCGGCCAGGCTTCCTCAGGAGGGCTAAGGTGGACTCCCAAATAGAGGAGGTATATGGTGCTCCACACAAAAGGTGTCAACTCTTTCGGCAGGGAGTCCACCAGGGGTCTGTAACATTTCTCCCAATTGATCCTCGCGGAGGACGCATCAGAAAAGGTCTGCTGGCAGTCGTGCATCCTCCACAGGTCATTGGGATCTGTGACCATGAGGAGCACGTCGGCGGGGGAAGCCGAGAGGACAACCCGCGTGGCCCGCTCGCGCAGAGCCAATCCCGCCAACCTCCTGCGAAGCAGGCACAGGAAGGGCTCCACGCAGATTGTTTGCAATTCGTCGGACATGGGGCATCCCTGACGCACTCCTCTCCCAAAGCGAAGGGGCGCCATCAAGGACCCGTTAACTTTGACTAGACACTCTGCGGTGACGTATAAAAGTCGGACCCGGGCCACAAAATGCGGCCCGAGTCTGAAAGCCGCAGAGTCCCGAAAAGGTATTCGTGATCCACCCTGTCGAACACCTTCTTCTGATTGAGGGAGAGAAAGGCGGCCGACTGACCAGTCCTCTGGGAAAGATGGATCAAATCCTGGAGCAGGTGGATGTTGGCCTGGATGGACCAGCCTGGGATCGTGTAGGACGGGTCGTGCCAGCACGGAGCCCAGGCAGGTTGACATAACCCGGGCAAAAATCTTATAATCCATGCTGAGGAGGGAGACTGTACGCCAGTTTTTAAGCAGGCAGAGATCGCCCCACTTCGGCAGCCGGACGATGACTCAGTCGCCAGGCTTTCCCCCAGTACCTGCGTGTAATCGTCCCCCAGGACATCCCAGAATGCCCTGAGTAACTCAATGGTCAGCCCGTTCAGCCTCTGGGATTTGCCTGTCGAGCGCACCTGGAGGGCGCTGGTCAACATGAGTGGAGCCTCCAATCCTTCGACGCCCTCTGGTCTGCCCTGCAGCAAGTCTTCCAACAAAACTCTGCGCGTGTCCTCGCTGGACGGATCCGGAGAGAACAATGGACTGAAATAAGTAATAAGTATGGACCAGGAGGCCCATTTCCTCCAAATGTGTGACGGAGGAGCCGCCGTCGGCCAGCAGCTCGATGAGCTGCTTACGGACCCCCTGCCATTTTTGCAGAGAGTAGAAGAAGGATGAGGCGCGGTCTAAATCTTCCAGGATCTAGATATGTGACTTCACATCCACACCTCGGGACCTGTTGAGCTGCAGGTCCCTCAGCGCACCCTTCTTGTCCTTATATGCCTGCCACAGGGCCGGGTCCACCACAGCATGACCGAGGTATGACTCCAAGTCGAATACCCCCCTCTCTAGGTGCCCGATCTCGGCTTCCCGCCTCATGGTCGACCCCTTCGCGTGCTCCTGACAGAAGACGCGGATGTTGTCTTCCCACATCCTACCATCGCCTCAAGGAGGGGAAGCCCCCCCTGCTTCCTTCTCCAGACGGCCCAGAATCTACGGAACGAGTCCCAGAATCATTCGTCCCCCAGCAGCCAGTTGTTAAAGTACCAGGACCCGGACCCTGCCCGCTTTCAAACGGAGTGAACTCCACCCACACCAGGTGGTGGTGCGAGCACGGCACCAGCCGCATGGAGGCCGCCGAGAAGCGGGAGACGTATGCCTGCAAAAAGTAGAGGTGGTCGATTCGCGACCCTCCTCCTCCAGACCTCCACGTGAAGGTGCTGGAGTCGGGATGGAGATTCCGCCAGACGTCTACCAAGTTGAGGGAGCTGATCAGTTCCCTCAACTTCTCCATCGATGCTTGTCCGCACTGGGGACCGGAGCGATCCACCAACTCGAGGGTGCAGTTAAAATCCCCCCCGAGGATGATGCACTCGCCGCTATCGATGGAGCTCAAGAGAGCGGACACTTCTTCAAAGAAGCGAGCTTGCAACGCGCCGGGCCTGGGCGTGTACACGTTCACAAAGTGGAGCGGCACGCTACCCAGGCGAACGGTGACGTGGAGTAAGCGGCCCGGCAATAGGTCGTTGACACCCAAGATCTCTGGCTGAAAAGTCGGGGCCAACAAGATACCCCACTAGAAGTAAAGGTGTGGTGACTCATGTAGACCCCACCCTGCCACTCCAGGAGCCAGGTGGCTTCGTCTTCCGGAACGGTGTGGGCTTTCTGCAGAAAGATCACCCGTATCTCCCTTCGCTAAGGACTGAGTGATTGTGAAATCTGCGGTGAGACCCCCTGCTGCCCTTGATGTTGATGTTCTCTATGGTTATCTTCATGTCAAAGGTACTCAAAATCTGTCTCCAACACCTCACTGTGAGGAGGGAGTGGAAGTGCACAACCCATTGAGGAATGCATTAAAACGCCGCCTCATAACCAGTTTCCCGCTTTCCCGCTTTCTTGAGGGCGGCACGGATGGACTGGATGATCAGTGCCAGACTTGACCAATGGCCGAGGGCCAGCTGAGCCTTATTGCAGCAACCACTGCTAGCCTTGAGGAATTCCCTGAGTTCCACCGTGGGGATGACAGGAGACTCGGTGGGAGGCACGAGGGACTCCACCACCTCACTGGTGATGGAATCAAGGTCATCCTCCGTGCCCCACACCGAGTCTCCATCCTCCTCCTGGTCATCACCCACCACAGACTGTGGGGCGGACGCCCCGGCCTCGCCAGCTGCTCCCATCTCTGTCACGATCCCACCTCCAGGATCGATGGCAGAGAAGTCTTCTCTGGTTTCTACTGTGAAACTGGAGCCTGTGGGCACCAGAGGTTCAAGAACCCTCTTCACCTCCGTCCCCAGGCCAATGTGTGGTCCAGGGGATATTGGAGTTCCCGACTCTGGAAATCCAGCCAGAGCCGAGAACATAGGCGGAGAGAGGAGGCCATCTCCCGCTCTGCCAGCACCCACAGGTCCAGCAGATGGGGCAGCATTTGCGGTTATAATCGGGTCTGGTGTCTTCTGGTAGTGAGTGGATTCTGGCTGGGAGGGTCAACCCATTGGGGCCTGGCCCACCTCTCCACTCAGGGCACCCGACCCAATGGCAAAATGGGAGGCGTCCCCAGGCTCCCCCACAAAAGGTAGAGCTCCACTTGTTCCCACAGGAGGGGCTGCATGGAGAGGGGCCTCCCCCTCCCCTCCATCCTGAGGAATAGGGAGCTTCTGCCCAGACTTTGCAGCCTTCACGTTGGTGGTGGTGGCAGGAGGGCCCTGCACCTCAGAGCCCTGTGTTACCTTGTGGAGCGGTGCCTTCTCTTATTTTTCCCGCTCAGGCGCATAGGCTCAGGGACCTCCATGTCATCAGAGGCCTCAGCCGCCGCACCCTCCTTTTTTTAGTTATTCTGGGCCTGAGCCCAGCCCTGGGACAGTTGAATTCCCTGGGAGCGGACCTTGGGCTGAGCTCAGGCTCGGGTTGTGTCATGGTGTCTAGGGGACGAGCCTCTCGGTGTTTACTTTTCCTCCACGCCTTTCTTCCACCCGGACGGGCATTTCCCTCCCCGCTGGAGGCTCTGAAAACCATAGCCTCCGGAACCGACTGAGCAGTGTCTGGAGGATGTGTGTTGGAATTGGAGGTGGTGCAGTGGCGCCACACTGGGCCGCCGAGGTGGAAATGGTGGACGAACATGCCCCACCCCCTTGCAGATGAGGCACCGCGCCCCGTCCGAGGTCCAGAAGATGCGGTAGGCCGTCGCCTGGAACTCTACATCGAAATCGCCCTCCAAGACCTCCTCCCACGGCAGCTGAATAAATAGCCGGCGGCGGAAGGAGTAGACATGCCGGAGGCTGTGCTCCCAAAGATCTAGCGGGACTGGCGGGAGCCCCGACCTTACCTCCCCCAGATGGTGCAGGTGGGGGAGGAGGAGCTCACTGGGAAGGAAGGGCGGGACATTTGATAGTATTATCCGCTGTGCAGTGGCCCCAAGAGGGACCACCGGCAGGAAATTCCCACCCACAGTGAGCCCTTTATTCAGGGTGAAGGATATGGCCTGCTCCGTCTTCAGGAAGAACACAGCATTCCCCTACATTTTTGAGGTTGCCGCAATGGTCGAGGGGCTGACAACCTTGGCCATTGCCTTCACACAGGCCTCTATAGACATATTGGGATGGGTGTAACTCTTCACCCCATGCTTCGATGTCAATATTTTAAATGGTGACAGGGCCACAGGAGCAGCTGCTGCAGCATAGGAAGGCCCCGCCTCTGGACAGGACTGTAAAGCCATGGGGTAGACCCAGCGTTGAGAGAAAAAATAAAAATAGAAATCGAGAGAAAGGAATAACAAATAATGAGTTATCCCAAAAAGCATCGACTGGAGGGTATGGCTAGGGAGAGAGGCTGAATGAGAGGAAGGTCTGGAGGAACCAATCTATTTGCTGGTGTTAATTCAGGAAGTCCTTGTGCTGGTCTTCCAGTTGGTGGTGGGAGGGGTGCGATGTCTTCAACTGGGACGGCTGTAGTTGCCCCGTCACACTCTGCTTCTGATGTGGTTTACACAGTTAAGAGAAAGTCTCTTCACCTGGGCAGATCCAGCTATCCCAGGCTAGCTCTTTGGAGTGGGGAAAGAGCTCCTCTTCAATGCTTTTAAACACAGGAGCTCCCTGTTCAAACAAGCAACCCCACCCAAGGTTTTATGATCTCTTCCTTTCCCCCTCCCCACAACAATCAATGAAAGGATTACAAAACCCAAACTCACATGAGTTGTCAGTTCTTCTGACCTCCTGCTTTCTTCTTTCAAAAAGACAGATGAAAACCCTTTGTTTCAATCTCAGTCTCTCCCTCTTGCAGCAGTCTTCCAGCCTCCAGCCTTCAGCATCTGCACACAGCTGCATCTCGTTGATGCACTCAGCACCTCCAATTAGCCAGGAGTCACCCCGTTTTTTTTTTCTCTCGAGGGGGCCTTTATTCCTCAGGCCCCCTTTATATATTTTTTATGTCGAGGGGGCCTTTATTCATCAGGCCCCCTTTATATACACACTTATATATTTTTTTTAAATAACTTTATTAAAACCAGATAAATAAACAAAAAACTCAAATTAAAATGCCACTCTCGGCGTCAACAATGCACTCCAGTACCTGTGGTGCCGACCGGTCGCGGAAGGCCTCAAGCGTACCGGCGGACACCGCATGCTCCTTCTCCAGGGACACCCGGGCGCGAACGTAACCGCGGAAGAGGGGCAGGCAATCGGGGAGGACGGACCCCCCGACGGCCCGCAACCTGGACCTGTGAATTGCCACCTTGGCCAGGCCCAGGAGCAGACCGACGAGGAGATCCTCCTCCCGGCCCAAGCCCCTCCGCACCGGGTGCCCAAAGATCAGGAGCGTGGGACTGAAGTGCAGCCAGAATTTGAGGAGCAGCCCCTTCAGATACTTAAATAGGGGCTGCAACCTCGCACACTCCGTATAAATGTGGAACACGGACTCGTCCAGGCCGCAGAAAGTACAGGTGGCCTGGGAGTCCGTGAACCTACTTAAAAGCCTATTGCACGGGACTGCTCTGTGCAGCACCCTCCACCCCAGGTCCCCGATGTAAAGGGGGAAGACTCCCTCGTAGAGAGACCTCCATCGGGGTTTCCCCTCGCCGCCTGATGGCAACGCGGACCTCCAGGGCGTGTCCGGCCGGCTGACGAGGGCGAGGAAGTGGAGAGTGTGCAGGAGCAGCCCGTACAGGAAACCCCTCCGCGCCGATTGGAATGGCACGGAGGGCATTTCCGAGAGGCGGCTCGGGTTGTGCGGGACTGGCTCCCGAGGAGGGTTTCGGGGCCTGGGTCCGATGAGCAGTTCCGGCCGAGCGGGGGTAAGCTCCGCCGGGATCGCTCCGCACTCCCGAGCCCCCTCGCCACCCGCAGTGAGGGGCGTCCCGGGGGTTTCGACTACTCCTCCGCCCGCCGGACAGTCCCCAGAGTCGGCCGCCCGGACAGCCGAGGCGCTCTCCTCCGCCGGCGGGGGAGCGCCCTGACTGGAGGCAACCATGTTCCAGACGCAGAATACATCCCAGTAAAAGACAGGCAACTCCCTCAGAGAGGCGTGGCTAACGGACTCGATCGGGAGCTGCGTGTCGTCTTGAAGGCAGTGACACTGGCGGAAAAAATACGTCGCCAGCGCACACCATCTGGGAGGATGCTCGACGTACAGGTATATCTGCAGGGCCCGAAGGCGGAGAGTCACAGCCTGGGTGTGGACGCACACCAGCAACTGACCGCCCTCCTCAATCGAGAGACTCAGGACCGCGGCAGAGACCCAGTGTTTCCTCCTGCCCCAGAAGAAATCGACGAGTTTCTTCTGGATCTTGGTGGCAAATACAGGGGGCGGGGCCAGAGTGACCATCCGGTACTACAGCATGGAGGCCACCAGTTGGTTTATGACCAACGCTCGGCCCCTGTAGGAAAGCACTCGGAGCAGTCCTGTCCAGCGCCCCAGCCGTGTGGTGACTTTCGCCTCCAACTCCTGCCAGTTTGCCGGCCAGGCTTCCTCAGCGGGGCTAAGGTGGACTCCCAGATAAAGGAGGTGCGTGGTGCTCCACGCAAAAGGTGTCATCTCCTCTGGCAGGGAGTCCACCCGCCACTGACCAACCAGGAGTCCGGAACATTTCTCCCAATTGATCCTCGCGGAGGACACAGCAGAAAAGATTTGCTGGCAGTCACGCATCCTTCGCAAGTCAACGGGATCTGTGACCACGAGGAGCACGTCGTCTGCGGAAGCCGAGAGGACGACCCGCTGGCCGGCTCACGCAGAGTCAATCCCGTCAACCTCCTGCAAATGCGGCCTGAGTCCAAAAGTGCGCAGTGTCCCGAAAAGGTTTTTGTGATCCACCCTGTCGAACTCCTTCTCCTGATCGAGGGAGAGAAAGGCGACCAACTGACCAGTCCTCTGGGAAAGATGGATCAGGTCCCAGAACAGGTGGATGTTGTCCTGGATGGACCGGCCCGGGACCGTGTAGGACAGGTCGGGGTGGATCATGTGGGCCACCATGAAGCCCAGGCGGGTAGACATAGCCCGGGCAAAGATATTATAATCCGTGCTGAGGAGGGAGACCGGACGCCAGTTTTTAAGCAGGCGGAGATCGTCCCTCTTCGGCAGCAGGACGACGACCGCCGGGGCATCTCCCCGGTCGCCAGGCTTTCCCCCAGGACCCGCGCATAATCGTCCCCCAGGATGTCCCAGAACGCCCTGAGGAACTCCACGGTCAACACATCCAACCTTGGGGATTTGCCCCTCGAGAGCTGGTGGTGGGCGCCGGTCAGCTCTGCTAACGTGAGCGGAGCCTCCAATACTTCGGCGCCCTCCGGGCTGACTTGCGGCTGGTCCTCCCACAAAACTCTGCGTGCATCCTCGCTGGACGGATCCGGAGAGAACAACGCACTGCAATAAGTACGGTCCAGGAGGCCCATTCTCTCCGGATCCGTGATGGAGGATCCGCCGTCGGCCAGCAGCTCGATGAGCTGCTTACGCACCCCCGCCATTTTTCCATCGAGTAGAAGAAGGGTGAGGCGCGGTTCAAATCTTCCAGAATCTGGATCCGCGACCTCACGTACGCGCCTCGGGACCCTATGAGCTGCAGGTCCCTCAGCGCGCCCTACTTCTCTTTGTACACCTGCCACAGGGCCAGGTCCATGATGGCATGACCGAGGCGGGACACCAAGTCTCTTGGTCGACCCCTTCACGTACTCCTGACAGAAGACGCGGATGTGAGTCTTACCCACATCCCACCACAGCCTCAAGGAGGGGAAGCCCCCCTGCTTCCTTCTCCAGTCGGCCCAGAATCGACAGAACGAGTCCCGGAACCGCTCGTCCTCAGCAGCCAGTTGTTAATGTGCCAGTACGCAGATCCCACCAGCGTGCGGAGCGGAAAGAACTCTGCCCACACCAAGTGGTGGAGCATGGCACCAGCCACCTGAAGGCCGCCGAGCCGCGTGAGACGTACGCCTGCGAAAAGTAGAGGCGGTCGTTTCGCGACCCTCCTCCTCCAGACCGCCATGAGAAGGCGCTGGAGTCGGGATGGAGATTCCGCCAGACGTCCACCAAGTTAAGGGAGCTGATCAGTCCCCTCAACTTCTCCACCGACGCTTGGCCGCGCTGGGGACTGAAGCGATCCCCCACCTCGAGGGTGCAATTAAAATCCCACCCCCCCCCCCGAGGATGATGCACTCGCTGCTATCGATGGAGCTCAAGAGAGCAGACACTTCTTCAAAGAAGCGCGCTTGCAACGCGCCGGGCCTGGGCGTGTACACGTTCACAAAGTGGAGCAGCACGGTCCCCAGGCGAACGGCGTGGTGGAGCAAGCAGCCCGGCACTAGCTCCTTGACCCCCAAGATCTCCGGCTGAAAGGTTGGGGCCAACAAGATAGCCACCACATTAGAAATAGGGGTGAGGTGACTCATGTAGAACCCACCCTGCCAGTCCAGGAGCCAGGTGGCTTCATCTCCCGGAACGGTGTGGGATTCCTGCGGAAAGCTCACCGCGTATCTCCCTTCCCTGAGGACTGAGAGATTGGCAAATCTGCGGTGAGACCCCCTGCTGCCATTGATGTTGAGGCAGCAGGGGGAACACATTAAAACGGCGCCTCTCAACCAGTTTCACGTCCGCGCGCTTGCCCGCTATCTTAAGGGTGGCACGGACGGACTGGATGATCAGCGCCAGATTCGACCAACGGTCGAGGGCCAGCTGAACTTGATTGCGGCAACCCCTGCAAACCGCGAGGAAATCCCGGAGTTCCGCCGTGGGGATGAGAGGAGATTCAGTGGGAGGCACGAGAGACTCCACCACCTCACTGGCGATGGAATCAAGATCATCCTCCGTGCCCCGCACCGAATCCCCATCCTCCTCAGGGTCATCACCGCCACTGGCCGACACACCCACCACACACTGTGGGGCGGACGTCCCGGCAGCGCCAGCTGATCCCGCTTCCATCAGGATCCCACCCCCAGGATCGATGGCGGAGGAGTCCTCTCTTTGTTCTATTGTGAAACTGGAGCCTGTGGGCGCCAGCAGTTCAGGAAACCCCTCACCTCCATCCCCAGGCCAATGAGTGGTCCAGGGGAGACAGGCGTTCCCGACTCCAGAAATCCAGCTGGAGCCGAGACCTGAGGAGGCGGAGGGAGGAGGCCATCTCCCCCTCCGCCAGCACCCACAGGCCCAGCACATGGGGCAGCGTTCTCGGTTACAACCGGGTCGGGTGTATCCTGGTTGGTGGCGGACTCCAGCTGGGAGGGCCGACACTTTGAGGCCCCGCCCTCCCCTTTACTCAGGGCACCCGACCCAGTGGCAGTGGCAGAATGGCTGGCGTCCCCAGGCTCCTCCATCACAAGCACGGCTCCACTGGCTTCCCCTGGAGGGGTCACATGTACAGGTGTCTCCCCCTCCACTCCATCCTGAGGAATAGGGATCTCCTGCCCAGACTTTGTGGCCTTGGTGGTGGCGTTACGGGAAACCTGGGGACCCGAAACCGGAGACAGCTCACCTTCAACAGATGGGCCCTGCGCCTCAGGGCCCCTTGTCACCTCTGTGGAAGGCTGCCTTCTCCTCTTTTTCCCAGTTGGGTGCGGAGGCTCAGAGACCTCCATATTATCAGAGGCCTCCACCTCAGCACTCACCTTTTTTTTATTCACCCTGTGCCTGAGCCCAGCCCTGGGGCAAGTTGACTCCCCGAGATCGGGCTTTGTGCTGAGCTCAGACTCGGGTAGTGTCTCTGTGTCCAGGGGACGCGCCTCTCGATGTTGATTTCTCCTCCGCGCCTTCCTTCCACTTGGACGGTCACCCCCTCCCTGCCGGAGGCCGTGAAAACCACAGCCTCCGGTACCGACTGTATGGTATCTGGTAGAGGAGTAGGGGGGTGGGAGGAGGTGCAGCGGTGCCACCCTGGGCCGCCGATTTGGAGTTGGCAGGAGGGAGGTTGGGGCAGTTCTTACGAACATGGCCCACCCCCTTACAGACATGGCACCGCACCCCGTCCAAGGTCCAGAAGACGCAGTAGGCCATCCCCTGGAACTCTACATTAAAGTGGCCCTCTGTAACCTCCTCCCACGCCAGCTGCATGAATAACTGGCGGCGGAAGGAGCACACATGTCAGAGGCTGTTCTCCCGAAGACCGAGCAGGACTGGGATGAGCCCCGTCTTTACCTGCCCCAGACGGTGCAGGTGGGGAAGGAGGAGCTCACCAGGAATGAAGGGCGGGACATTGGATAGAGTGAGCCTTTACACAGTGGCCTCCAGTTGGTCCACTGGCAGGAAGGTCCGCCCACGGTGAGCCCCTTGCTCAGAGCCAGGGACACCGCCCGCTCGGTCTTCAGGAATAACACTGCTTTCCCGTACATTTTAGAGGCTGCAACAATGGCCGAAGGGCCGACAACCTCGGCCATTGCTTTCACACATGCCTCTATAGTCATGTTCGGTTGGATGTATCTATTGACCCCATATTTCGATGTTAATAAAGCAAACGGCGACGGGGCAACAGGTGCAGCTGCAGCAGCCGCAGCAGCATATGTACGGGAAGGCCGCGCCACCGGCGAAGGAGGGCTTGCCATGGGGTCTAAGAGCCACGTCCACCCCCAAGAAACAAAGCAAATTTACAATTGAAACAATAAACAAACAAACTGAAAACAAAGTGGAGTGGGAGTTGAGGAGGATAGGGGTAAGAAGGTAAAAGAAAATAGGAGGATAGATAACTGAGGCGACTGAGTGGAGGAAGGGAGAGAAAGGCTGACAGGGATGTTTGATCCAACTGCCAGTTGGAGCACCTTTGTAACAATTAGTCCAAAACTGTTTGTTGTCTTCTAGTTGGGGGAGGCTTCTTCGCCCGGGATGGCTGAAGCCGCCCGGTACTCTCCTCTTCTGCTTTTAACAAAAAAAGTCTTCCCCAGGCAACTCCAGCTGTCCCGAGCAGGTAATTGGGGTGGGAACGGAGCTCCCTGTGTGCAAGCACCAATACAAATACAGGGGCCCCCTACTGGATTTGGCAGCCCCGCCCAAGTCTTCCGGCCTCTTCTCTCTCCCCCCAAACAGTCCAAACTTAAGTTCCAGAGATGTAGAGGAAAGGATAGCGAAGATGATTCTCGACAGGAGCGAGAGTAACAGGGTAGTTGTTTTGGGGGACTTTAACTTTCCAAATATTGACTGGAAATACTGTAGTTCGAGTACATTAGATGGGTCAGTTTTGTCCAGTGTGTGCAGGAGGGTTTTCTCACACAGTATGTAGACAGGCCAACCAGGGGCGATGCCACATTGGATTTGGTACTGGGTAATGAACCCGGCCAGGTGTTCGATTTAGATGTAGGTGAGCACTTTGGTGATAGTGATCACAATTCGGTTAGGTTTACCTTAGCGATGGGCAGGGACAGGTATATACCGCAGGGCAAGAATTATAGCTGGGGGAAAGGAAATTATGATGCGATTAGGCAAAATTTAGGATGTGTAGGATGGGGAAGGAAACTGCAGGGGATGGGCACAATCGAAATGTGGAGCTTATTCAAGGAGCAGCGACTGCGTGTCCTTGATAAGTATGTACCTGTCAGGCAGGGAGGAAGTTGTCGAGCGAGGGAGCCGTGGTTTACTAAAGAAGTTGAAGCGCTTGTCAAGAGGAAGAAGAAGGCTTGTGTTAGGATGAGACGTGAAGGCTCAGTTAGGGCGCTTGAGCGTTACAAGCTAGCCAGGAAAGATCTAAAGGGAGAGCTATGAAGAGCGAGGAGAGGACACGAGAAGCCATTGGCGGATAGGATCAAGGAAAACCCTCAGGCTTTCTATAGGTATATCAGGAATAAAAGAATGACTAGAGTTGGATTAGGGCCAATCAAGGACAGTAGTGGGAAGTTGTGTGTGGAATCAGAGGAGATAGGGGAAGCGTTAAATGAATATTTTTCGTCAGTATTTACAATAGAGAATGAAAATGTTGTCGAGGAGAATACTGAGATACAGATTACTAGGCTCGATGGGATTGAGGTTCACAAGGAGGAGGTGTTAGCAATTTTGGGAAGTGTGAAAATAGATAAGTCCCCTGGGCCAGATGGGATTTATCCGAGGATTCTCTGGGAAGCCAGGGAGGAGATTGCAGAGCCTTTGTCCTTGATTTTTATGTCGTCATTGTCGACAGGAATAGTGCCGGAAGACTGGAGGATTGCAAATGTGCCCTTGTTCAAGAAGGGGAGTAGAGACAGCGCTGGTAATTTTAGACCTGTGAGCCTTACTTCGGTTGTGGGTAAAATGTTGGAAAAGGTTATAAAGGATAGCATTTATAATCATCTTGAAAAGAATAAGTTCATTAGAGATAGTCAGCACGGTTTTGTGAAGTGTAGGTCGTGCCTCACAAACCTTATTGAGTTTTTCGAGAAGGTGACCAAACAGGTGGATGAGGGTAAAGCAGTGGATGTGGTGTATATGGATTTCAGTAAGGCGTTTGATAAGGTTCCCCACGGTAGGCTATTGCAGAAAATACGGAAGTATGGGATTGAAGGTGATTTAGAGCCTTGGATCAGAAGTTGGCTAGCTGAAAGAAGACAGAGGGTGGTGGTTGATGGCAAATGTTCATCCTGGAGTTTAGTTACTAATGGTGTACCGCAAGGATCTGTTTTGGGGCCACTACTGTTTGTCATTTTTATAAATGACCTGGATGAGGGTGTAGAAGGGTGGGTTAGTAAATTTGCGGATGACACGTAGGTCGGTGGAGTTGTGGATAGTGCCAAAGGATGTTGTAGGTTACAGAGGGACATAGATAGGCTGCAGAGCTGGGCTGAAAGATGGCAAATGGAGTTTAATGCTGAAAAGTGTGAGGTGATTCACTTTGGAAGGAGTAACAGGAATGCAGAGTACTGGGCTAATGGGAAGATTCTTGGTAGTGTAGATGAGCAGAGAGATCTTGGTGTCCAGGTACATAAATCCCTGAAGGTTGCCACCCAGGTTAATAGGGCTGTTAAGAAGGCATATGGTGTGTTAGCTTTTATTATTAGGGGGATCGAGTTTCGGAGCCACGAGGTCATGCTGCACCTGCACAAAACTCTGGTGCGGCCGCACCTGGAGTATTGCGTGCAGTTCTGGTCACCAAATTATAGGAAGGATGTGGAAGCTTTGGAAAGGGTGCAGAGGAGGTTTTCTAGAATGTTGCCTGGTATGGAGGGAAGGTCTTACGAGGAAAGGCTGGGGGACTTGAGGTTGTTTTCGTTAGAGAGAAGGAGGAGGAGAGGTGACTAATAGAGACAAATAAGATAATCAGAGGGTTAGATAGGTTGGATAGTGAGAGTCTTTTGCCCCGGATGGTGATGACAATCACGAGGGGACATAGCTTTAAGTTGAGGGGTGATAGATATAGGACAAATGTTAGAGGTAGTTTGTTTACTCAGAGAGTAGTAGGGGCGTGGAACGCCCTGCCTGCAACAGTAGTGGACTCGCCAACATTAAGGGCATTTAAGTGGTCATTGGAAAGACATATGGATGAAAATGGAATAGTGTAGGTCAGATGGTTTCACAGGTCGGCGCAACATCGAGGGCCGACCGTTCTGTACTGCGCTGTCATGTTCTATGTTCTACCTCTCTCCACTTTCTCCAGTCTCCACTCTGCAGTTGCTGCAGCACAGGTGCAGCTGCTCCCCCTGATTGCTGGCAGGAAGTGCTTCAAATTGCCCAGCCAATCCCAGTGTTGTACCTGTCCTGGGAGTGTTTGATGGGGACAGTGCAGAGGGAGCTTTACTCTGTATCTAACCCCATGCTGTACCTCTTCTGGGAGTGTTTGATGGGGACAGTGTAGAGAAATATTTACTCTGTATCTAACCCCATTTTTTTCCTCTTTTTTCTTTCCTTTCCCCCGTTTTTTAAACTTGTGTTGAACTGAACAGTTTCGAGGCAGCTTGAATCTGTATCTAAGCTGTGCTGCCCCTGCCATAAACTTCAGCACAAATAAAATTCCTTTCCAAACTCGCACCAAGTTAAAGGCCTGCTCAAGTCACAAACAGAAACCCGACCTGAATCCGACGGAGCCATATGGGACCCGAGCCCGACCCGGCCCAGGTCCCTCCATTTTCCCCCGAGACCGACCCGACCCGACCCAAGCCCAAAGGTCGAGTTCGGAAGAATGGCCCGACACATGTCATCGGGTCCCATCGGGTTCGAGTCGGGTAACAGGCCTTCCCACCAAGTCCCGTTGATCCATCACTACTATGCTCACTGGCTTACGTTGGTTCCTGGTCCAGTAATGCCTCGATTTTAAAATTCTCATCCTAGCTTTCTGACCCAACTCATTCCGAACTACTCAGAAATGAAGCTGCCTCCTCAAAATACTAAATGTTGGTTTGTTTGAGGGAACACCTTCACATCACGGACTGCTGTGGTTCAGGATGAAGGCCCACCATTTTCTCATGGCAACCAGGGATGGGGAAGTAATGCTGGCCTTCCTTGTCAGTATCACCCATATCCTGAGAACAGATAGACAGGAAATAAAATAGGAATAAAATCAATGAATTTGTAATTGACGGATTGAAACCAGGCGAGGTCTGTGATCAGAGAGAAATGTTATAATCCGATAAACAAATTGTCAACACAATTTATCTCACCAGCTCCTTGTATCTGTCTTTCTCCTGTTGTCTTCAGCAGAAAACAAGTAACGATTAATCTCGGGATTAAAAACTGCTGAATGTCAATTGTACACATGAGATACGTACTCAATGGTTTCTGTTATCAGACAGTCAGAGAATCACACAGCACAGGAGGAGACTATTTAACAAATCGTACCGGTTCCAGCTCTTTGAAGGAGATTTCCCAATTATTCCTCTCCCCTGTTCTTTTCTCCCAGTCCAGTAAATCACCCTGTTAGTATTGATCCAATTCCCGACTGAAAGCTTCTGTTAAATCTGCTTCCACAACCCTTTCAGGAAGTGAATTCCAAATCATAAACACTCGCTGTGTAAAGAAAAGAAAATCTCCTCATCTCTCCTCTGTTTGTTTGTTAATCAACATTAAACTGTGTTCTCTGGTTACTGAACCTTCATCCAGTGAAACCAGATTCTCCTTATTTATTCTAGAAAAACACATCATCATTTTCAGCCCCTCGATTAAATCTCCCTTTTATCTTCTCTGCTCTAAGGAGAACAATCTCATCTTCTCTCCGCATAACTGAAGTCCCTCATCCCTGTTACCATTCTAGTATATTACCTAGGCACCATATCCAAGGCCTTGGAATCCTTCATAAAGTGTGGTGTCCAGAATGGGACACAATATTCCAGCTGAGGCTTAAACAGTCATTTATCTAGTCTTCGCAGAATGTTCTTGTGTTGTTTTTTTTAATTCTTTGCTTCTAGTTATAATTCTAACGATCCCCTATGCCTTTTTAAATCCTTCACCACTTGTCCAGCCACCATTGAAGATGTCTGTACATACACGCCCAGACTCTGTGCTCCTGTACCATCTTTTAAATGGTGCAGTTCAGTTTCTATTCACTCCCCTTATTATCCCTCACAAAATAATCACTTCCCCAGTACTATGTGTTAAATTTCATTCACCATGTGTATTCTCATTTCTCCATCAGACTGTCCATGTCCTCATTAATCCTGCTTCTGTCTGCCACACTAGTGACAGCATTTATGATTTACATGTCATCTGCAAGAGTTGAAATTATGTTTTTGTTTTACTCTAAGTCTATGTCATTTATATATTTATCTATATGTCAGGACGAGCACTGTTTCTAATATCGACCCCTGAGATACAGCACTGTATTCTCCCCCTCCCCCAGTCTGAACAATGTCTGTTCACCACTTTTCGCTGCTTTCTCTCCCTGAGTCAGTATCATATCCACACTATCACTCTCACAATAATCCATGTGTTACATTTTTCATAACAAGTCTATGAAATGTCATTTGATTACAGGTCTTTTGAAAGTCTATATACATAACACTAAACACACTATCCTCATCAGCTCTCACAGTTCTGTCATCAACGAACTTGATCAGGATTATCAGACATGATTTTCCATTAACCTATCCAGCCTGTTTGTCAATTATTATCCCATGTTTTTCCAAGGATTATATATTTTTGTACTGGGTTATGGCCTCTAGAAATTTCCAACCACCGACATTAAACTGACTGGTCAGTAGTTGCAGGGTTTATCTTATCTCTCCTTTTTAACACAGGATGTAACATTTACAACCCTTCAGTCCTCTGTCACCACTCCCATATCCAAGGAGGATTGGAAGATTCTGGCCAGTGCCTTTGGTATTTCCACCATTCCTTCCCTCAGCAACCGTCACTCATCCCATCCAGACCAGCTAAATGTTCTACGTTATTGTGGTACAAAAGTACTGGATTGAAAGGGGTTAACTCAACCTGTTTGTTCAGTGACTGTAATTAATGTCAGTCTCTTTGGACACTAATTGTGTCACTGGAGGGTTTCCCTCTTCTATTAATAAGGGTCTTCATTTAATGTCTCACCCATAATGTCAGCTGGAGCATCAAACCCGGCACTAACAGGGATCAGTGGCTCCAGAGAGAGGGAGAGGATAGATCAGAATCTGTGAGCAGTAGATTGGAATGTTACAACAATGGGTCAGAATCTGAGAACAATAGATTGGAATGTTATAACAATGGACAGCAGGAGTTTCTCCTCTTGGTTTGGTTTAGTTACTGCAGATTATACTTGGCTAACATTAGAATGGCGGATCTATTATGCACTGAAGATGATTCAAACAATTTACTATCCTTTCCTCGCTATTATTGGTGTCCCCGGTAAGTCTCTGTATCCAACTATTAGATTCATAAACCATATTTCAGTGAATTAGGGTTCTTCTCATTTAAATCGTGAGAAGACTGAATCCATTGTCTTCACTTTCTGTCACAAACTCTGTTCCCTCTCCACGATCTGTAATCCCCTCACTGAGGCTGAACCAGGAAGTTTACAGCCTCTGGTATCTTTAATGCTGAGCTCAGTTGATCCCCATATTAACTCCACCTCCAACCCTACATATTGATACAGCCAGGTTATGAGGGTTCACAGTCGGTCCTCTTGTCCTTCCTCTTATTTGACCGCAATCGTGTTTGTTCTTTTTTAACCGTGGATGTATTTACCATTTTTGTGATGTTTTACTTTTTACCTTTGGTGTAATAGTGAAGGAACCAATCGGAAAGGTTTTCTTGAGTTTAACCATGAAAGAGGTGAGTTTAATACACTTAATATCTAAACCCAATCAAAATAAAATAATAAAAACATACGTTATGCATTTATGCTGTCACTGACCCAAGAATCTCACGTACACAAATAGATTACAGAATAAGAAATAAAATCGTGGCTGGATTAGAGTCCAGAATAAATCAACGGTCGAATTTGAATGCGGAATGCAGGCTCAAAGACAGGATTCTTGTTAGTGTGGAGGAACAGAGGGATCTTGGGGTCCATGTCCATAGATCGCTCAAAGTTGCCACCCAAGTTGATAGGGTTGTAAAGAAGGCGTATGGTGTGTTGGCTTTCATTAACAGGGGGATTGAGTTTAAGAGCCACAAGGTTATGCTGCAGCTCTATAAGGCCCTGGTTAGACCACACTTGGAATATTGTGTTCAGTTCTGGTCGCCTCATTATTGGAAGGATGTGGAAGCTTTAGAGAGAGTGCAGAGGAGATTTACCAGGCTGCTGCCTGGACTGGAGGGCATGTCCTACGAAGAAAGATTGAGGGAGCTAGGGCTTTTCTAATTGGAGCGAAGAAGGATGAGATGTGACTTGATAGAGGGGTACAAGATGATGAGAGGCATAGATAGAGTGGATAGTCAGAGACTTTTTCCCAGGGTGGAAAGGGCTATCACCAGAGGGCATAATTTTAAGGTGATTGGAGGAAGGTTTCGGGGAGATGTCAGAGGTAGGTTCTTTACACAGAGAGTGGTGGGTGTGATGAATGCGCTGCCAGCGGTGGTAGTAGAAGCAAATACATTAGGGGCATTTAAGCGACTCTTGGATAGGTACATGGATGATAGTAGAATGAAGGGTAGGTAGTTAGATGGATCTTAGAGTAGGTTAAAGGTTCGGCACAACATCGTGGGTCGAAGGGCCTGTACTGTGCTGTACTGTTCTATGTTCTATGTTCGAAAACATAATATGCAGTCTGTGAGGTTTGATAAATCCCTGATCTTCCGGCTGAAGTTGTACTCTTGAAGTCTTTGGCTGGTCGAAGTGCCCGTTGTGACTGATCCACATGGTTCAGGATTTTCTTGAAGGCAGACTGGTAGGTGGCCTTTTTACCCTCGTGCCTCAGTCTGTAGCAATCTGTAGGATTGGAGGGTCCACAGTCGCTGATGGTTTTCAAACTTGTGATGTCATCTGGTGAGAGACAGAAAGAGAACGGGGCTTGGGGTTGGGGGGTGGCTAGGGGAGGGGGGAAGGAGACCACCCTTCTGCTTCTGCCAGTTTCAATCACTGGTTTGTCTGTCTTTGTCCAGGGGAAACTGCCAGCTTTCACAGAGATGGTCAGACGGTCTCATGGCTGCCTCAATATATTTTCTGGAGCCTTCTAATGAGATTCAAGGTGAGGAGTTGCCATCTCCCTAGGGCTCAGGATGCCATTGTTGACACTTGGAGTAGTTTACGCTTTCAAGGTCAGTGTGTCAGGATGTCCTTGAATTCCATGCTAATGAACGCAATCTTAGCAAATTCAGTCTCAAGAGCAAGCCATTATTTTGGGTCCAGGCTCATCAGACATGTGTCTCCTGTTGGAGACGTTGGAATGTGAAAAGGTGCTTCAGATACAAATTGCAGTGGCCATCTTGGCTGCCAGTTTCTTGCAGGATTTTTTCCATTAAAACTTTAATGTAAGTTTCCAACTGATGAATTAAAATTCCTCATTGGCGTATCGTGTTTCCTTGACACCAATAACACCTCTTTAATATGTGCCTCAGCCTACCAGCTGCGTAAACCCTCATCGTGACATTGTTAAATCCACACTTGACTCTTCCAATTCTATCCTGGTCACCTTCCAATTATAAATCCATAAAATGATGTGAACTGCACAGATGGCCACTTTTATTGTGGTCCGCACAGTGTCCCATGTTGGGCAGGGATCTAGCCTGGGTGCCATGTATGTGTTGTTAGTGTGAGGAGGCGTTAGTACTGATGTCAGTCAGCCCTTTTGGCAGGATTGATGTACGATTTTGAAACTTGCTCTGTGCATGTCCACTGACCACCTGTGTAAGTCACTCTCAGCTGAGCATTCATTCAGCAGCATGAGGAACCACCGCACCTCCACCCCCCCACCCCCCCACCCACCCCCCCCCCCCCATCCCACCACCACCCCCCAAAGTTATTTTATAGGATCAGGCATCCAACTTACAGGTGAGGGGCTTTAGACTTAGTTCTGTTATTGTAAAGTTAGTGGAGGTGCTGTGGATGGTTTTCTGGAGGTTGTGTTGTGAGCTGCTGCAGACATTCAGGGAGAACAGAGGATATGGTGACCCAACACTGGACGAGGTATTGGGATTGTAGTTAAAGTGTCTCTGGGTCTGACTCATGACCAACAAATGGAGTAGAGGCTGCAGTGTGGGGAGTCTCTGTAAAGAGAAAAGAGGAGGGGGCTCTGCCCTACCCACCTGGGGTGTTCCAAGGGCACTTTTTCTACCTACACCTAACCCAGGAGCAGTGTGTGCGGTGACTCTGATTCAATAAGGAGGTGGTCATAGAGCTGTGTCAACTCCCGTAACACGACCTGGAGCCTCACACCAGGGTGGGGACGGAGCTGTCAGTGGCCGTTAAAGTCACAGTTCCATTGATCTTCACTGCATCCGGATCATTCTCCAGGCAGCAGTGGGCGGCATATCCAACAGATTCACAGAGCGTCAGAGTCGTTTACGAAATAGGAGGAGGCCATTCGGCCCCTCTGTACCAGCTCTCTGTGGAACAATCGAGTCAGTCCCACTCCCCCGCTCAATCCCCGTATCCCTGCAAGTTCATTTCCTTCAGATGTCCATCCGGTTTCCTTTTGAAATCATTGATTGTCTCAGCTTCCACCACACTCACGGGCTGTGAATTCCAGCTGATTAACATCCACTGTGTAAAAAAGTTCTTCCTCATATTCCCCCTGCATCTCTTACCCAAAACCTTCCATCTGTGTCCCCTAGTCCGTGTTTCATCAGTTAATGGGAACAATGTTTCCTTGTCTATCTTCTCTAAACCGATCATAATCTTGTAGACTTCTATCAAATCTCTCTCAATCTCCTTTACTCCAGGGAGAGCAACTCCATCTTCTCCAAACTAACCTTGTAACTAAAATACCCCAATCCCTGGAAGCATTCTAGTAGAATCATAGAAAGTTAAGGCACAGAAAGCAGCCACTTGGCCCATCTTGTCTGCGCCAGCCAGAAAATGATCCATCTATTCTCATCCCATCTTTCAGCATTTGGTGCGTAGAGCTGCAGATAACAGCACTTAAGGTGGATATCCAGACTATGTTTGAATGAGTTGAGGGTTTCTGACTCAACTACCCTTTCAGGTAGTGAATTGCAGACCCAGCACCACCCTCATCTCCTTTCTGATCTTTCTACCAATCACTTTAACTCTATTCCCCCTCTTCGATGTTATGGTGAATAGATTCTTCAGATCATACTTCTGCAAGTTGAATTCCTTTTGCCACGTTTCTGCCCATCTGACCAGGCCATCACTATCTTTCTGTCGTCTGCAGCTACCCTCCTCACCGGCTACCACATGGTCAATCTTTGTGTCATCTGCAAACGTCTTGATAATGCCCCCTACATTTAAGTCCAAATCATTAATATAGACCACAAAAAGCGAGGGATCCAGTACTGAGCCCTGCGGAACGCCACTGGAAACAGCCTTCCAGTCTCTAAAACAACCGTCAACAAATACCCTTTCTTTCCTGCCACTGAGTCAATCTTGTATCCACCTTGATGCATTTCCCTGGATCCCGTGGGATTTTATTTTGTTTTTAGAGATACAGCACTGAAACAGGCCCTTCGGCCCACCGAGTCTGTGCCGACAATCAATCACCCATTTATACTAATCCTACATTAATCACATATTCCTACCACATCCCCACCTGTCCCTATATTTCCCTACCACCTACCTATACTAGGGGCAATTTATAATGGCCAATTTACCTACCAATCTGCAAGTCTTTTGGCTTGTGGGAGGAAACCGGAGCACTCGGAGGAAACCCATGCAGACACAGGGAGAATTTGCAAACACCACACAGGCAGTACCTAGAATTGAACCCGGGTCGCTGGAGCTGTGAGGTTGCGGTGCTAACCACTGCGCCACTGTGCCACCCCAATCTGATTTTCTGAACCAGTCTGCCATGTAGGACATTGTCAAAAGGCTTGCTACCATCCAAGTAGACAACATCAACTGCACGACCCTCATTTATATTCCTTGTTACTTCTTCAAAAAATTCGACCAAGTTGGTCAAACAAAATCTTCCCTTAACAAATCCATACTGACTATCCTAAAATAAATAGAGGTGGTGAGTACAGAAGAAGGCAAGTTATTGTGAACCTTTATAAAGCTCTGGTTAGGCCCCAACTGGAGTGCTGCATCCAGTTCTGTTCACCACACATTCGGAAGGATGTGAGTGTCCTTGACAGGGTGCAGAGGAGATTTACCAGAATCGTTCCAGGGATGGAGGATTTTAGCTACAAGGTTACTCTTGAAAAGCCTATATTATTTTCCTTGGAGTAAAGGAGATTGAGGGGAGATTTGATAGAGGTATACATGATGATGACTTGTTTGGAAAAGGTAGAAGGGAAAAGATGTTCCCATTAGTTAATGGTACAAGGACTAGAGTTCAGGTGGTGGAACAGAGATACAGGGGGATGTGATGAACAACTTTTTTACACAGCGAGTGGGAATGGCCTCGAAAGTCACTGCCTACGAGGGTGGTGGAAGGAGTGATGGTGAATGATTTCAAAAGGATATTGGATGGACACGTGAGGGAAATAAACTTGCAGGAATATGGAGACAGAGCTGGGGAATGAGACTGACTGGATTTATCTAGGAAGAGCTGGCATGGACTCGATGGTTTGAGTGGCCTCATTCTGTGCTCAAATGACTATGACTCTCTGACAGGGGATTACTATTACTACTGCTTTCCTATACTGGGAATGTTTATCATGGACTGGGCAGTATCACCCGTGATGTAAGTGGCCAGAACGTGGTTAATAAATGTCCTTCACAAACAGAGTAAATCAGTTCAGACCCGCTCACAATTCTGGAGTCATTCACAATGGGGAGTAGTTTCTCCTGGTTTTCTCTACATAGGACAGCAACCAGGCTTTTCACTGTGTCCTCCACCTCCATGTGGAAAATCTTGCCAGTTTTAGGTGGGATAAGGCGCGTTACCTGGGCGACAGCTTTCTTCAGTTGTACTGCTTCTTCCGTGCTCTTTTCAGTCCAACCGGGTTATAACTGGTCAATATCACCATTAGGTAGTTCATAAAGTGGAGTCACAGTCTCTGCAAATCGAGGGATGAAGGTCCACTAATACCCCACCAGCCTGAATATAGGGCACTGGGCAGTCTTTGAGGTGGACAGTTGTAGATGCTGGATGGTCTCGACCTGATGTTGGTCTGGGCTGATGCTGGATGATCCAATCTGGACACCTAGAATGGTGACACAACCTTGCACCAGCTGGGCCTTACGTGGATGGTCTTTTCGTCCAGCTCCCAAAGTACTGCAGTAGTTCCTGTGAAAGGGTTAAATGTGTGGACACGGTCTGTGGTGATGAGGAGGAGATCATTGACATATTGCAGCAAGCAGGAAGACTGTGAAAAGCTCAGAAGGCCCCCGGTTATACGTTTGTGGAAAATAGTGGGGTTATTGTGGAACTCCTTGTGACCGACATGTCCAGAGGTATCTCTGGTCCTCAGAAGTGAATGTGAATTGAAATTGTTTCTCTAGTTTTACTGGGATACTCCAATAACCATTAGAGATATCCAGGGTGATGAAGACAGCCCTGCCGCAGGAAATCCGGGAGAGTAGGGTGGGTGTCTCTCAGACAACTGGATTCACATAGGAGTGAATGAGCTGAGTTTGAGGCTGCAGAGAGGGGAAGCTTTGTAAAGAGGGAGGAGGAGGGGTCTCTGCCCGACCCACCCCGGGTTTTCCAAGAGCAAAAAGAGCAGTGGTTCTCATACCAAACCCTGGGGAAAAACACTGTATACTCCCATCGAGTCTGAACAACAACCTTTCACCACTTCTCTCTGTTTACTGTTCCTTAGCCAATTTTATATCCACACTGTCTCTATCCCTTTAATCCATAGGGTTCAGTTTTCCTAACCTGTCCATTGAATGGCACTTGATCAAACACGTTTTGAAAGTCCATACATATAACTTCAATCACACCACCCTCATCAACCCTCTCCATTGTTTTATCAAAGAACTCCATCAAGTTTCCCTCAGCACTACCTCTCTCCACTCCTCCACTGCTGTTAAATTATCAGACTGCTTATCCGACATCCAGTACTGGATGAGCAGAATTTTTCTCCAATTAAGTATTGGGAAGACTGAAGCCAATGTTTTCAGCCCCCAATCCAACTCTGTTCCCTTGCTATTGATCCCATCCCTCTCCCGAGTAACACTCTGAGATTCAGACAGTTTATTTGCAACCTTGGTGTCATATTTGGGATAAAATTAATGGGCACATGGACAAATAAGGAAAACCAGCATGTATTTGTTTGGGGAAAATTGTGTTTAACTAAATGGTTGGAATATTTTGAAGAGGTAAAAAGGAAGCTTCGTGAGGGCAATGCTGTTGCTGTGGTATAAATTGAATTCCAAAAGGCATTTGATAAAGTGTTACACAACAGACCTGTGAGCAAAGTTATAGCTCATCAAATAAAAAGGCCAGTAGCCACATGAAACTAAGCTGGTTGAGTGACAGGAGACAGAGAGTAGTGATTAATGGATGCTTTTCGGGCTGGAGAACAGTTTGCAGTGGAATCAAAACAAAATACAGCGGATGCTGGAAATCAGAAATACAAACAGAAAGTGCAGGAAATACTCAGCAGGTCTGGCAGCATCTGTGGAGAGAGAGGCAGAGTTAATGTTTCAAGTCGCTGACCTTTCATCAGAACTGGCAAAGGTTAGAAATGTAATAGGTTTTAAGCAAATAAAGTGGGGGTTTTGGGGGAAACACAAGGACAGAAAGGTGAGCATTAGAGCCGGGGTGGGGGATGGAGGGTGTTGAAATGATAAGCGAGCGGAAGTTCAGTGTCATGCCTTTGGACTGAGTGGAGGTGTTCCACAAAGCGGTCACCCAATCTGCATTTAGCCTGCTGCGGTGTTCCAGTGAATAACAACGCCAGCTCAAGGAACAGCACCTCATTGTCCGATTAGGCATTTACAGCCTTCTGGACTGAATATTGAGTTCAACAATTATTTTGTTTTAACATTTTTTGCCATGTGTCGGCCTGAAACTGGATTTGTTCTGTTGGTGCTTTTGGCTAGAGCTGTTCATTATTCTATCATTTAACACCCTCTCTGCACTAATGCTTTATCTTTCGCCACACAACAAGCACATTTTCTTTGCCTTTGCCCCAAGACCTCCTCGTCACTTAATCTCTCTGACCCTCTGTTCTATCTGCACCCCTTTTGTTCTCTTTTGCCCCACCCCTGCTTTATTTGCTTAAAATCTATTACATTTCTGACCTTTGCCAATTCTGATGAATGGTCACACACCTGAAACGTTAACTTTGTTTATCTCTCCACAGATGCTGCCAGGCCTGCTGAGTATTTCCAGCACTTTTTGTTCATATTTACGGTTTGCAGTGGAGTTCCCCAGGGATCAGTGTTGGGACCCTTTCTCTTCCTGACAAATATTAATTACCTAGACCTTGGTGTACAGGGCACAATTTCAAAGTTTGCAGAGGATGCAAAACTTGGAAGCATTGTGAACTGTGAAGAGGATAGTGTAGAACATCAAAAGGACATAGACAAGTTGGTGGAATGGACAGACAGGTGGCAGATGAAGATCAATGTGGAGAAATGTGAAGTGATTCATTTTGGTAGGAAGAACATAGAGAGACAATAGAGAATAAAGGGTGCAATTCTAAAGGGGGTGCAGGAGCAGAGGGACCTGGACGTATATGTGCATCGGTCATTGAAGGTGGCATGACAGGATGAGAGAGCAGTTAATAAAGCATATAGTATCCTGGGCTTTATTAACAGAGGCATGGGATACAAGAGCAAGGAGGTTATTTTGAACTTGTGTAAGACACTAGTTCGGCCTCAGTAGCAGTATTACGTCTAGGTCTGGGCACCACACCTTATCTAACGTGAAGACATTGGAGAGTGTGAAAAAACATTCACAAGAATGGTTCCAGGGATGAAGAATATCAGTTAGGAAGATAGACTGGAGAAGTTGGAACATTTTCCTTAAAGAAGAAAAGGCAGAGAGGAGATTTCAAAAAGTCTGCAAAATTATGAGGTGTCTGGAGAGAGTGGATAGGGAAAAACTGTTGCCATTCCTGAAAGGATCGAAAACGAGAGGGCAAAGAATTAAAGTAATTGGTAAAAGAAGCATAAGTGACATGAGGAACACTTATTCACACAGCGAGTGGTTAAGGTCTGGAATGCACTGCCTGAGAGTGTGGTGGAGGCAGATTCAATCGAGGCATTCAGGAGGAAATTGGATAGTTATCTGAAAAGGAAAATTGTACAGAGTTACAGGAAGAATGCAGGGGAGTGGCACTAGATGAATTGCTCTTTTGCAGAGCCAGTGCAGATACGATGGACTGAATGGCCACCTTCTGTGCTGTAACAATTCAATTATTCTGTGACATTCGACCACAAAATGAGCTTCCAACCTCATATTCGTGCCATCACTATGACGACATATTTCCACCTCAATAACATTGCCCGACTTCACCCCTGTCTCAACTCATCTGCTGCTGAAGCTCTCATTCATGCTTTCATCACCTGTAGACTAGACTGTTCCAACTCATTCTCCCACATTCTACTATCTGTAAACTTGAAGTCATTTAAAACTCTGCTTCCTGTGTCTTAACTCACGGCAAGTCCCATTCCCCGATCACTGACCTGCATCAGCTCACAGTCAAGCAATGTCTTTATTTTAAAATTCTCAACACGTTTTCAAATCCCTCCATGGTCTCACCCCTCACTATCTCTGTAATCTCCTCCAGCCCCACAGTCCTTCGAGGTACCTCTGCTCCTCTAATTCTGGATTCTTGTGCATCCCTGATTTTAATTACTCTCCCTTTTGTGGCCACACCTTCAGTTGCCTCGGTCCCAAGCTCTGGAATATCCTCCCTTCACAGCTCCACCTCTCCACCTCGCTTTTATCCTTTAACACACTCCTTTAAAACCTGCCTCTTTGACCGAGCATTTGGCTACCCATCCTAATATCCCATTTTGTGGTTCAGTGTTATACTTTGTTTCATAATGCTGCTGTGAAGTACCTCGGGATAAGTTCTTGTTGAAGTTTTCCAGAAATGATTTGTCGTTAGCATATCCGTGCTGCTTGAAATTTATTATGCTGTACTTTTCCAAGCAACGAATATTTATGACCTGGGTTGTGAAATGCCCCACCTAACGTAATATTGACTGGACAGTACATGGTTTAACCCATATCACCTTTTTTAAACAAGGTGTAACAATTGCAGCCCTCCAGTCCTCTGTCATCATTCCCATATCCAAAGAGAATTGACAGATTCTGTCCAGTGCCTCTGCCATTTGCACATTTCCGTCTCTCATCAACCCTCATAATTCCCATCCAGACCGGTTAAATGCTCCAGTTTATTGTAGTGCTAAGAGTGTTGGATTGAAAGGTGTTAATTGAACCTGTTTGTTCAGTGACTTTAATTAATACCAGTCTCCATGGACCGTAATTGTGTCACTGGAGGGTTTCCCTCTTCTATTAATAAGAGACTCATTTCAATGTGTTACCCCTGGTGTCAGTGGGAGCATCATCCCCGGGACTAACAGGGATCAGTGGCCCCAGAGAAAGGGAGAGGATAGATCAGAATCTGAGAACAATAGATTGGAATGTTACAACAATGGGTCAGAATCTGAGAACAATAGATTGGAATGTTACAACAATGGGTCAGAATCTGAGAACAATAGATTGGAATGTTACAACAATGGGTCAGAATCTGAGAACAAAAGATTGGAATGTTACAACAATGGGTCAGAATATGAGTACAATAGATTGGAATGTCAGAACAGTAGGCAGGAGTTTCATCTGGCAGTTTGACTTTCTTTCTGCAAATTTTGACTGGCTGCCAATAAACAGGCGGCTCTATTACACAATCATGATTATTCAATATTTTTTTTATCCCATCCTGGCTATCATTGGTTTCCCTGGGAAGTGTCTCGATCCACTTATTTATTCTATAAACCATGTTTAACTGCATTACTGTTCTTGCCATTTACTCCATATGTTGAACAGGCAGATACATAGTGCAGAGAGTCTGTGAGCAAGGTTAGACAGTTGACAGGGCACAGTTGCAGCCAGTATGATGGGAGAAGTGTGTCTATATTAACGCAAGAAGTGTCAGGAATAAGGGTGATGAACTTAGAGTATGGATCAGTACTTGGAGCGACAATGTTCTGGCCATTACGGAGACTTGGATATCACAGGGGCAGAAATGAATGTTGGATGTTCCGGGGTTTAGATGTTTCAAAAGGAATAGGGAGGTGGCAACATTGAATAGAACTGATGGGATTTTCCTGTTATTTGCTTTGTAAAAACAGTGTCCAGCTCTCTGCCGGCCATTTTGGTTGTTTTACAAGCTTTTCACAAGTGACGAAAAATTCTGCCACATCCTCCTCATTGAACTTTGTCATGAACTGGGAGAACTTTAAGAGATCAGCACATGGTCCTGAGCTAGGGGTAGCTCCCTCAAGAGCTGTGCCTTCACTGGGTGTACTGGGTCTTCTTCTAGTTGTTTGAGCCGCCTTAACTCCCTTTCCTCCTTCTCCTTCTGGAACACTCTTACTTTTTCCCTTTCTTGGCACTCGCTCTGCGCTTTCTCGCTCTCTCTGGAATTCTAATTCTAGTCTCTTCTTTTCCAGTTTTACCTTAGCTAACATTACTCTATCTGTTAGTGATTCTAACCCTGTTTGAATCTTCAGCTTTAAGTGGAAAATGGTTGGCCAAAAGTCTTAGGAATTCGGGTTTCCAGGTTTTTAGATGGAGAGTAATCCCTAACTGTCCAGCTACATTGCTCAACTTTTCAACAGAGAAGGATTTTAACCTGTACCAAGTTACTTCACTCTGTATATAACTCCTTGATTGGGAATGTAACTCCTTTAGTCAAAAAGCGAGGGAAACAGATAACAGAAAACTACAGGCAAGTTAGCATCACATCTGTCATAGGAAACATGTTAGAAGCTATTATTAAAGACAGTGTAGCCGGCACTTAGAAAAATTCAACCTAATCAGGCAGAATCAAAATGGTTTTATGAAAGGGAAATCATGTTTAATCAATTTGTTGGAGTTCTTTGAAGAGGTACCATGTGCTGCGGAGAAAGGGGAACCGGTGGATGTACTGTACATAGATTTCCAGGATGCAATAGATAAGGTGCCACATCAAAGATTTTGTGAAAATAAAAGCTCATGGTGAACGGGGTAACATGTTGGCATGGATAGAAGATTGGTTAGCTAACAGAAAACAGAGAGTAGGCATAAATGGGCCATTTTCTGGTTGGCAAGATGTAAGGACTGGTGTGCCACAGGGATCAGGGCTGGGACCTCAACTTTTTGCAATTTATATAAATGACTTGGATGAAGGAGCCGAAGGCCTGGTTACCAAATTTGCTGATGACACAAAGATGCGTAAGAAAGTAACTTGTGAAGGAGACATAAGGAGGCTGTAAATGAATATAGATAGGTTAAGTGATTGGGTAAAGACCTGGCAAATTGAGTATAATGTGGGAAAATGGGAAATTGCCCATTTTGGCAGGAATAATAAAATCGAAGCATATTATCTAATGATGAGAGATTGCAGAGCTCTGAGATGCAAAGGGATCTGGGTGTCCTTTTGCATGCATCTCCAAAGCTTAGTATGCATGTTCAGAAAGTAACTAGGAAAGCTGATAGAATGTTATCATTTATCGCGACGGTAATTGAATACAAAAGTAGGCATGTTATGCTTCAGTTATAGAGGGCATTGGTCAGACCACATCTGGAGTACTGTATACAGCACTGGTCTCCTTATTTAAGGAATGATGTAAATGCATTGGAAGCAACCCAGAAATGGTTTACTAGACTAATACCTGGAATGGGTGGGCTGTCTTATGAGGAAATATTGGACAGGCTAGGCTTATATCCACTGGAATTTAGAAGGGTAAGTGGCGACTTGATTTGAACATCTAAGATCTTGAGCAGTCTTGACAGGTGCATGTGGAAAGATGTGTGTATCTGGGTGTATCTAGGATTAGGGGTCACCATTTAAAAATGAGAGGTCGCCCATTTAAAACAGAGATGAGGAGATTTTTATTTCTCTGAGGGTTGTGAGCCTTGGGAATTCTCTTCCTCAAAAGGCAGTGGAAGAGAGTCTTTAAGTACTTGTAAGACAGAGATAGATAGATTGTTGATAAGCAAGGGGGTGAAAGATTATCGACGGTAGGTGGTAATGTGGAGTTGAGGTTTCAATCAGATTAGTCATGATCTTATTGAGTGGCAGAGCAGGCTTGAGGGGCCGAGTGGCCTACACCTGCTCCTAATTCATATGTTCATATGTTTGTATGCTCTGTCTTCGACCGTGGACATTTCAGTGTTCCAGCAGTGAAAACCACAATAAAACCTGCATTGATATTTTTAACATTTTTCTCAGGATCAATTGCTTTTCCCACTTCCAATTTCTCATGTGTTGTTGCGTTATCATCATTCGAACCTCCAGATTTCTGTTCCAGCCAGGTGAGTAAGGGTCCCAGTCCCCCTCTTGTCTTATATCTTATTTTACCGCAAGAGGGTATCCTTTTTAACAGTGGACGTGCTGACCACCTTAGTGAGTATTCTACCTTTTATCTTTGTTGTGATCATAAAAGAACCAATAGGACAGGTTTTCTTGAGTTTAAACAATAGGTGAGTTTATTATACTTCACAAAAGAAGCTGAATCTAAATAAAATAATAAAAATATACTCTACACATTCTCGCACACACTCTCATGAAAATCACACACAAATCAATTAGAGTGCGGATGTTGAGGTTAGGAACAGATGTTTGATTACTCTAGGTCAAGTCGGCATAAGGAGGGAGGAAGTGTTGGGTATTCTAAAGGGCATTAAGGTGGACAAGTCCCCAGGTCCGGATGGGATCTATCCCAGGTTACTGAGGGAAGCGAGAGAGGAAATAGCTGGGGCCTTAACAGATATCTTTGCAGCATCCTTAAACACGGGTGAGGTCCCGGAGGACTGGAGAATTGCTAATGTTGTCCCCTTGTTTAAGAAGGGTAGCAGGGATAATCCAGGTAATTATAGACCGGTGAGCCTGACGTCAGTGGTAGGGAAGCTGCTGGAGAAGATACTGAGGGATAGGATCTATTCCCATTTGGAAGAAAATGGGCTCATCAGTGATATGCAACATGGTTTTGTGCAGGGAAGGTCATGTCTTACCAACTTAATAGAATTCTTTGAGGAAGTGACAAAGTTGATTGATGAGGGAAGGGCTGTCGATGTCATATACATGGACTTCAGTAAGGCGTTTGATAAGGTTCCCCATGGCAGGCTGATGGAGAAAGTGAAGGCGCTTGGGGTCCAAGGTGTACTAGCTAGATGGATAAAGAACTGGCTGGGCAACAGGAGACAGAGAGTAGCAGTAGAGGGGAGTTTCTCAAAATGGAGACGTGTGACCAGTGGTGTTCCACAGGGATCCGTGCTGGGACCACTGTTGATTGTGATATACATTAATGATTTGGAGGAAAGTATAGGTGGTCTGATTAGCAAGTTTGCAGACGACACTAAGATTGGTGGAGTAGCAGATAGTGAAGGGGACTGTCAGAGAATACAGCAGAATATAGATAGATTAGAGAGTTGGGCAGAGAAATGGCAGATGGAGTTCAATCAGGGCAAATGCGAGGTGATGCATTTTGGAAGATCCAATTCAAGAGTGAACTATACAGTAAATGGAAAAGTCCTGGGGAAAATTGATGTCCAGAGAGATTTGGGTGTTCAGGTCCACTGTTCCCTGAAGGTGGCAACGCAGGTAAATAGAGTGGTCAAGAAGGCATACGGCATGCTTTCCTTCATCGGACGGGGCATTGAGTACAAGAGTTGGCAGGTCATGTTACAGTTGTATAGGACTTTGGTTCGGCCACATTTGGAATACTGCGTACAGTTCTGGTCGCCACATTATCAAAAGGATGTGGATGCTTTGGAGAGGGTGCAGAGGAGGTTCACCAGGATGTTGCCTGGTATGGAGGGCGCTAGCTATGAAGAGAGGTTGAGCAGATTAGGATTATTTTCATTAGAAAGACGGAGGTTGAGGGGGGACCTGATTGAGGTGTACAAAATCATGAGAGGTATAGACAGGGTGGACAGCAAGAGGCTTTTTCCCAGAGTGGGGGTTTCAATTACGAGAGGACACGAGTTCAAAGTGAAAGGGGAAATGTTTAGGGGGGATATGCGTGGAAAGTTCTTTACGCAGAGGGTGGTGGGCACCTGGAACGCGTTGCCAGCGGAGGTGGTAGACGCGGGCACGATGGAGTCTTTTAAGATGTATCTAGACAGATACATGAATGGGCAGGAAGAAAAGAGATACAGAACCTTAGAAAATAGGCGACATGTGTAGAGAGAGGATCTGGATCGGCGCAGGCTTGGAGGGCCGAAGGGCCTGTTCCTGTGCTGTAATTATCTTTGTTCTTTGTTCTTTGTTCTTTGAAATAAACTCGTGATGGATTAGAGTCCAGAATAAATAAATTTTTAAAAAAACGTCTGTGTGGTTGGATAATTCTCTGGTCTGCATTGTTCCACCGTTAGCTATGAGTTTCATGTCTTCTGCAAGAGTTGAAATTATGTTTTTTTTTTTACGGAGACGTTGGTGTCATTTATATATCTATCTATATTCCAGGAACAGCACTGGTTCTCATACCGAGTCCTGAGAAACAGCACTGTATACTCCCCCTCCCCCAGTCTGAACAATGACTGTTCACCACTTCTCTCTGCTTTCTGTCCCTGAGTCAGTGTCATACCCACACTATCACTGTCACATTAATCCATATGTTCCATTTTTCATAACAAGTCTATAAACTGACATTTGATCACCGGCCTTTTGAATGTCTGTACACATAACACAAAACACTCACAGTTTTGTCATCAACGAACTTGATCAGGATTATCAGACATGATTTTCCATTAACCTATCCGTGCTGTTTGTTATTTATTATCCCATGTTTTTCCAAGAAAGATATATTTTTGAGCTGGGTTCTGGCCTCTAGTAATTTCCAACCACTGACATTCGGCTGACTGGTCAGTAATTACAGGATTTATCTAATCACTCCTTTTGTAACAGGGAGTAACATTTACAGCCCTACAGTCCTCTGTCATGACTCCCATATCTAAGGAGGATTGGAAGATTCCGACAGTGCCTCTGCTATTTCCATCATTCCTTCCCTCAGCAACCGTCTCCATTGTTTTATCAAAGAACTGCATTGGGTTCAGTTTTCCTAATCAGTCTATTGAATGACACTTGATCAAACACCTTTTGAAAGTCTATAAATATAACTTAAATCACACCACCCTCATCAACCATCTCAATTGTTTTATCAAAGAACTCCATCATGTTTACCTCACCACCACCTCTCTCCACTCCTCCACTGTTGTTAAATTATCCAACAGCTTATCCGACATCCAGTACTGGATGAGCAGAAATTTCCTCCAATTAAATATTGGGAAGATTGAAGCCATAGTATTCACGCCCCACTCCAACTCTGTTCCCTTGTTATTGATTCCATCCCTCTCCCTGGCAACAGTATGAGATTCAGACAGTCTGTTTTTAACATTGGTGTCATATTCAGGACAACATTAATAGGCACAAGGACAAATGTGGGTTAATTAAGGAAAACCAGCCGGATTTGTTAAGGGAAAATGGTGTTTAACAAACTTGCTGGAGTTTTTTGAAGTGGTAAAAAAGAAGCTTGATGAGGACAATGAACAAAGAACAAAGAACAAAGAAAATTACAGCACAGGACCAGGCCCTTCGGCCCTCCAAGCCTGCGCAGATCCAGATCCTCTATCTAAACATGTCGCCTATTTTCTAAGGGTCTGTATCTCTTTTCTTCCTGCCCATTCATGTATCTGTCTAGATACATCTTAAAAGACGCCATCGTGCCCGCATCTACCACCTCGGCTGGCAACGCGTTCCAGGCACCCACATGCTGTTGATGTGGTTTAAATGGAATTCCAAAAAGCATTTGATAAAGTGTCACACAACAGACCTGTGAGCAAAGTTACAGCTCATCAAATAAAAGGACAGTAGCAACATGAAACTAAACTGGTTGAGTGACAGGAAACAGAGAGTAGTGATTAATGGATGCTTTTCGGGTTGGAGAAAAGTTTGTAGTGGAATCAAAACAAAATGCTGCAGGTGCTGGAAATCTGAAATAAAAACAGAAAGTGCTGGAAATGCTCAGCAGTGTCTGTGGAGAGAGAAACAGAGTTAATGTTCCAGGTTTGTGTCCTTTCATCAGAACTGGCCAAGGTTAGAAATGTAATAGGTTTTAAGCAAGTAAAGCGGGAGTAGAGGGTGTAAACACAAGGACAGAAATGTGGACATTTGATCAGGGGTGGGGGATCAAAGGTGTTGAAATGACAAGCGAGTGGAAGCTCGGGATCATGCTTTTGGACTGAGCGGAGGTGTTCCACAAAGCGCTCACCCAATCTGCGTTTCACCTGCTGCGGTGTTCCAGTGAACATCAACGCCAGCTCGAGGAACAGCACCTCATTGCCTGATTAGGCACTCGACAGACTTCTGGACTGAACACTGAGTTCAATAATTTCAGAGCATTCAGAGCAGGTCCATTTTTATTATTTGTTTTATCAGTTTTTTTTACCATGTGCCAGACTTAAACTGGGATTTTTATATTGGTGCTTTTAGCTCGGGCTGTTCATTGTTCTGTCATTTAACAACTGCTCTGCACTAATGCTTTGTCTTTCACCACACCATGAGCACACTCTCTTTGCCTTTGCCCCATGACCTCCTGGTCAGTTAATCTCTCTGGCCCTCTGTCTTATCAACACCCCTTCTGCTCCATTTTGCCCCATCCCTGCTTTATTTGCTTAAAACTTATTACATTTCTAACCTTTTCCAGTTCTGATGAAGGGTCACTGACCTGGAACATTAACTCTGCTTCTCTCTCCACAGGTGCTGCCAGACCTGCTGAGTATTTCCAGCTCGTTTCGTTTTTTATTTAAGATTTGTAGTGGAGGACCACAGGGATCAGTGTTAGGACCCTTTCTCTTCCTGACATATATTAATGACCTAGACCTTGGTGTACAGGGCACAATTTTAAAGTTTGTAGATGATACAAAACTTGGAAGCATTATGAACTATTAGGAGGATAGTGTAAAACTTCAAAAGGACACAGACAAGTTGGTGGAATGGGCAGACAGATGAAGTTCAATGTGGGGAAATGTGAAGTGATTCATTTCGTAGGAAGGACATGGAGAGAAAATATAGAATAAAGGTTACAATTCTAAAGGGGGTTCTGGAGCAGAGGGACCTGGATGTATATGTGCATCGGTCATTGAATGTGGCATGACAGGATCAGAGAGCAGTTAATAAAGCCTACAGTATCCTGTAGCATGGAATACAAGAGCAAGGAGGTTGTTTTGAACTTGTATAAGACACTAGTTCGGCCTCAGCTGCAGCGTTACGTTTAGTTCTGGGCACATTAGATAACATGGAAACATTGGAGAGTGTGAAAAAACATTCACAAGAATGGTTCCAGGGATGACGAATATCAGTTCTAAAGATAGACTGGAGAAGTTGGAACATTTTCCTTAGAGAAGAGAAGGCTGAGAGGAAATTTGAAAAAGGTCTGCAAAATTATGAGGTGTCTGGACAGAGTGGAAAGGGAAAAACTGTTCCCATTCCTGAAAGGATCGAAAACGAGAGGACAAAGAATTAAAGTAATTGGTAAAAGAAGCAGAAGTGACATGAGGAAAACTTTTTCACACAGCGAGTGTTAAGGTCTGGAATGCGCTACCTGAGAGTGTGGTGGAGGCAGATTCAATCGAGGCATTCAGGAGGAAATTGGATAGCTATCTGAAAAGGAAGATTGTGCAGAGCTACAGGGAGAAGGCAGGAGAGTGGCATTAGATGAATTGCTCTTTTGGAGAGGTAGAGCAGACTCGATGGACTGAATGGCCACCTTCTGTGCTGTAACAATTCTGTGATTCTGTGGCATTTGAACACAAAATGAGCTTCCAACCTTATATTCGTGCCATCACTATGCCCACCTATTCCCACCTCAATAAGATCGCCCAACGTCACCCCTGTTTCAACTCATCTGCTGATGAAGCTCTCATTCATGCTTTCATTACCTGTAGACTAGACTATTCCAACTCATTCTCCCACATGCTACTACATGTAAATTTGAGGTAATCTAAAGCTGTGCTGCCTGTGTCTTAACTCACAACAAGTCCCATTCCCCGATCACTAACCTACATCACCTCACAGTCAAACAATGCCTTTATTTTAAAATTCTCAATCATGTTTTCAAATCCGTCCATGGTCTCACCCCTCACGATAACTGTAATCTCCTCCTGCCCGACAACCCTCTGAGATATCTCTGCTCCACTAATTCTGGCCTGTTGTGCATTCCTGATATTAATTACTCCCCCATAGCTGTCTGCACCTTCAGTTGCCTCGGTCCCGAGCTCGGGAATATCCTCCCTACACAGCTCTACCTCTCCACCTCGCTTGTATCCTTTAAGACACTCCTTTAAATCCTACCTCTTTGACCAAGCTTTTGGTCTCCTAACCGAATACCTGCATTTGTGGTTCAGTGTTACACTTTGTTTCATAATGCTGCTTACCTTAGGATAAGTTCTTGTTGAAGTTTGCCAGACATGATTTTTCATTGGTATATCTGTGCTGCTTGAAATGTATTATGCTGTGCTTTTCCAACCAACGAATATTTCTGCCCTGGGTTGTGAAATTTCCCCACCACTGACGTCAGATTGACTGAACAGAACAGGGTTTACTCCATCTCTCCATTTGTAACCAGGGTGTAACATTTACAAACCTCCAGTCCTCTGTCACCACTCCCATATCCAAGGAGAAGTGAAAGATTTTGTCATGTGCCTCTACTATTCCCACCATTCCTTCCCTCCGTAATCCTTATACATCCCATTCAGACAGGGTAAATGTTCTATTTTATTGTGGTACAAAAAGTGTTTGATTGAAAGGGGTTAACTGAACCTGTTTGTTCAGTGACTGTAATTAATGTCAGTCTCCATGGACTCTAATCGTGTCACTGGAGGGTTTCCCTCTGCTATTAATAAGGGACTGCTTTCAATGTGTTATCACATAGTGTTAGCGGGAGCATCAGACCTGGCACTAAAAGGGATCAGCAGCTCCAGAGAAAGGGAGAGGATAGATCAGAATCTGAGAGCAATAGATTGAAATGTTCCAACAATGGATCAGAATCTGAGAACAATTGACTGGAATGTTACAACAATGGGTCAGAATATGAGGACAATAGATTGGAATGTTACAACAATGGATCAAAATCTGAGAACAATTGACTGGAATGTTACAACAATGGGTCAGACTCTGAAAACAATAGATTGGAATGTTACAACAATGGTTCAGAATCTGAGAACAATAGATTGGAATGTTACAACAATGGGTCAGAATCTCAGAACAACAGACTGGAATGTTACAACAATGGGCAGGAGTTTCATTTGGGAGTTTGACTATCTTTCTGCCAATTATGATCGGTTCCCATTAGACTATCGGATCTATCTTGTATTGAAGATTATGCAACACATTTACTATCCCATCCTTGCTATTATCAGTGTCCCTGGTAAGTCTCTCTATCCAGCTATGAATGTTATAAACCAAGTTTCGCAACATTACTGTTCTTGTCATTTACTCTGCCCTCCTTGTTACTTTTGTTATCCCTGGCAAAACTCTATCTCCAGCTATGAGCTCTATAAACCATTGCTACTTGTATTAGAGTTCATGGAATTTACTCGACCATGTTTTCTGCTGTTGCTGCCCCTGCTAAGTCCCTACTTCCCGCTATGTGATCTGTAAACCGCGTTTCACTGAAATAATGTTCTTACAATTTTAATTTTGGGAAGAGTGGAGCTTGTGCAATCGGTCTCCTTCGGAAATTTTGTCCATCTCCATGAACGACGTACCCCTAACCGGCTAATATCTGAGGTTGAACCAGACAGTTTGCATCCTCTGTGTTCTATTTAACCCTGAGCTGAGTTCTGAACCCTTATTCTCTCCATCACCTACCCTGCCTACTACCAGCTCTGTAATATCACCCGTCTGCCTCAGCTCATTTGCTACATAAACCCTCATCTGTGCCGTTGTTAACATAGAAACATAGAAAATAGGTGCAGGAGTAGGCCATTCGGCCCTTCGAGCCTGCCCCGCATTTCATTATGATCATGGCTGATCGTCCAACTCAGCGACCTGTTTGCGCTTTCCCCCCATTTCCTTTGATCCCTTTCATCCTGAGAGCTATATCTAACTCCTTCTTGAAAACATGCAATGTTTTGGCCTCAACTGCTTTCTGCGGCAGCGAATTCCACAGGCTCACCACTCTCTGGGTGTAGAAATTTTGCATATCAGTCCTGAAAGGTTTACCCCGTATCCTTAGACGACGACCACTGGTTCTGGACTTCCCCACCATCGGGGACATCCTTCCTGTATCTGTTCTGTCAAGTCCTGTTAGAATTTTATAGGTTCCTATGAGATCCCCATCAATCTTCTGAACTCCAGCGAACATAATTCTAACCGACTCAATCTCTCCTCATACGTCAGTCCCGCCATCCAGGGAATCAGTCTGGTAAACCTATAGCAATAACATCCTTCCTTAAATAAGGAGACCAAAACTGTACACAATATTCCAGGTGTGGCCTCACCAAGGCCCTGAATAATTGCAACAAGACATCCCTGCTCCTGTACTCGAATCATCTCGCTGTGAAGGCCAACATACTATTTGCCTTGCACCTGCATTCTTACCTTCAGTGACTGGTGTACGAGAACACCCAGCTCTCCTTGCATATTCCCCTCTTTCAGTTTATAGCCATTCAGATAATAATCTGCCTTCCTGCTTTTGCTACCAAAGTGATTAACCTCACATTTATCCACATTGTACTGCATCTGCCATGCATTAGCCCACTCACTCAATTTGTCCAAATCACCCTGAAGCCTCTCTGCATCCTCCTCACAACTCACCCTCCCACCCTGTTTCGTGTCATCTGCAAATTTGGAGATATTACATTTAGATCCCTCACCGAAATCAGTAAGATATATTGTGAATAGCTGGGGTCCTATCACCAATCCCTATGGTACCCCACTAGTGACATTAGCAGGTGAATAGCCTGCCATTCGGAATAAAAGACCCATTTATTCCTACTCTTGGGTTTCCTGTCTGCCAACCAATTTTCTATCTATCACAATACACTAGCACCAATCTCATGCGCTTTAATTTTACAGGCTAATGTGTTACGTGGGACTTTGTCGAAAGCCTTCTGAAAGTCCAAATAAACCACACCCACTGGCTCCCCCTCTACTAGTTACATCCTCGAAGAATTCTTGTAGATTTGTCAAGCGTGATTTCCCTTTCGTAAATCCATGCTGACTCTGTCCGATTCAACCAGTTTTCTCCAAGTGCTCCTCTATAAAATCGTTGATAATGGACTCTAGAACTTTCCCCACCACCGACTTCAGGCTGACTTGTCGATAATTCCCTGCTTTCTCTCAACCTCCCTGGGGTTACATTAGCTACATTCCAATCGTTAGGAAATGATCCAGAATCTATAGAATTTTGGAAGATGACCACCAATACATCCATTATTTCTAGGACCACTTCCTTCAGCACTCTGAGATGCAGATTATCAGGCCCTGGGAATTTATCGGCCTTCAATACCATCAATTTCCCCAACACCATTTCTCTACTAATACTGATTTCCTTAAGTTCCTCTCTCTCACTAAACCCCGTGTTCCCCAACATTTCTGGTATGATATTTGTGTTCTCCTTTGTGAAGACAGAACCAAAGTATGCATTTAGTTGGTCAGCCATTTCTTTGTTCCCCATAATTAATTCCACTGTTTCTGACGGTAAGGGACCTACATTTGTCTTCATCAATCTTTAAATCTGTTAAATCCACACTTGACTATTCCAGTTCTATCCTGGTCACCCTCCCAGTTATAAACCTCGATAAAGCACTGCCCATCCAGAACTCTGCTGCCTGTACACTAATATGTACCAAATCCTCATCACCCGTCACCCCAAATCCTGATCACCCATCACCCCTGTGCTCACTGATCTACATTAGCTCCGGGACCAGCAGCACCTTAAATTTAATATTTTCATTCATGTGTTTGAATCTCATCCTCAATTAGTCCCATTGCCCTGTCCATTCCCATATTCCTGCCTTCAAGTCTTTTCTTCAATTCCGATTTAAAAGAAGGCTTCTTTCCCTCTGTTTCGGTCTATGGCAGGTATTCTCAGCTCTGCAGTGTCACTGGGCCCAATGCCATGGACGTTTGGATCCATAAAATGGTATCAGCTGAGCTGCCGGTCACTTTCAGTGCTGCATGCTAAGCAGGGCTCTCGTCCCTGTTCACCAAGTATGTGCTGGTAGTGTGCAGAGGGATTTGATCTGACACCAATCAGCCATTCCAGCAGCTTTGATACACGTCTTTGAAACTAAGTGATGGGGGTGTGGTACATTGAGCTGTGTGAGAGGTTGGTGATGTAGGGGGTAGGAGATGCCATGTAGCAATGAATTCACTGACATTCACCACCCGTGTGAGCTCATTAAACTTCTTCTGGCTCTGCTGCCAGGTCCTTGGGGCCAGACTTCTTGCATTGACCTCCCTGGCCACCTGCTCCCATTCCCTTCGGAAGACGTTCCTTGAGGGTCTCCGCCCCACCCCACAGAAACATGGCCTCTCTCCTCCGGTCAACCTCCATGACTAAGGCCTCCAGCACGACATCCGTGAACAGCACAGCTCTCTCTCTGCCCTAGTATTCCATTTACCTTGTCTCCATTTGCAGCATTCAGAGTCAGCAGCAGCCTCCTGTGATTCAGTACAGCTTCCCTTTAAGAGGGACAGACTACCTTTAAGAGCTGAATCCTGGCTGAAGCACGTGCCAGCCTCAAACACAGTTACGTCCCTGTTCAGCTTGCAGACAGACAGCAGCGCGGGTCACCCTAGGCGGTACGTAGAATTCATGAAAATGAGGAGGCAGCAGGAAGTCTGTGTGTCACCTGCCTCAACAGGAATGGGCACGGGCAGATCACGAATCACAATCCCAACCCCTGAAAACTGGTACAAACTTCACTTTAACTCTGTATCTATTTTCCTTTTCTCTTTCACCCTTTCTCCCTCTCTCTCTTTGTCCCTTGTTCATATAATCACAGATTGATGCAGCACAGAAGGTCCATTATGTCAGTGCTGTCTCCTTTAAAGAGCTAACTAATTAGTCCCACTCCCTCCTCTTTCCCCAGACTCCTGTTGATTTTTTTTCCTTGTCAAGTTTTTGTTATATTCCCTTCTGAAAGATATTATTGAATCTGCTTCCACCATGATTTCAGGCAGTGAATTCCAGATCCCACCCACAGACCGATAGGACCAAATATCCATGGAAGGGTTAACGCACAAAAGGAGGCTATTCAGCCCAATGTGTCTCTGCTGGCTGAAAAGACTAGCCGCCGAATCTAATCCCATCTTCCAGCCGCTGGTCCATGGCCTTGCCAGTTGCAGCACTTCAGGTGTAGGTCCAGGTACCTTTTAAAATCTTTGATGGTTTTTGCCTCCACCACCGTTCCTGGCAGTGAATTCCAGACACCCACCACCCTCTGGGTGAAAATGTTTGTCCTCACGTCCCCTTTGATCCGTCTACCAATCAATTAAATCTGTGCCCCCTGGTAATTGACCTCTCCAATGGGGGAAACATGTCCTTCCTGACTACTCTACCTGGGCCCCTCATAATTTTGTACACCTCAATCAAGTCACCCCTCAGTCTCCTCTGTTCTAAAGAAAACAATCTTAGCCTATCCAATCTTTCATCATGGATGCAATTTTCCATCACTGGCAACATTCTTGAAAATCTTCTCTGTACTCTCTCCAAAGCAATTATGTCCTTCCTGTAATATGGTGACCAGAACTGTACACAATACTCCAGCTGTGGCCTAACCAGTGTTTTATACAATTCCAGAATTACATCCCTCCTTTTGTATTCTATATATCGGCCAGTAATGGAAAGCATTCCATATGCCTTCTTCACCACTCTGTCTACCTGTCTTGCCACCTTCCAGGAACTGTGGACAAACACTCCAAGGTCTCTAACATCTTCTACCCCTTTCACTATCCTCCTGTCTGTTGTGTATTCCTTCGCTTTATTTGCCCTTCCCAACTGCATTACCTCACAGTTCCCCAGATTGACTTCCATTTGCCACTTTTTCGCCCACTCAACCAAACCATTTAAACCATTGATATCATTCTGGAGTCCACAGCTATCCTCTTCACTATCAACTACATGACCAATTTTTGTGTCATCAGCAAATTTTCCAATCATGCCTCCCACATTTAAGTCCAAAGCATTAATATCTATCACAAATTGCAAGGGACCCAACACTGAGACCTGGGAACGCCACTAGACACCGCTTTCCATTCACAAGAAACATCTGTCGACCATTACCCTTTGTTTCCTGACATTGGGCCAATTTTGGATCCAACTTGCCACATTCCCCTGTATCTCATGAGCTTTCACTGTTCTGATCAGTCTGCCATGTGGGACCTTGTCAAACGCCTTACTAAAATACATGTAGACCACATCCACTGCACTACCTTTATCAATCCTTTTTGCTCCTTCCTCAAAAAGCTTAGTTATGTTAGTAAGACAAGACCCTCCCTTAACAAATCCATGCTGACTATCCCTGATTAATCTTTGCCTTTCTAAGTGACAGTTTATCGTAGCTCTGAGAATTTATTCTAATAATTTGCCCACCGATGTCTGGCACAGTGGCGCAGTGGTTAGCACCGCAGCCTCACAGCTCCAGGGACCCGGGTTCGATTCCAGGTACTGCCTGTGTGGTGTTTGCAAGTTCTCCCTGTGTCTGCGTGTGTTTTCACCGGGTGCTCCGGTTTCCTCCCACAAGCCAAAAGACTTGCAGGTTGATAGGTAAATTGGCCATTATAAATTGTCACTAGTGTAGGTAGGTGGTAGGGAAATATAGGGACATTTGGGGATGTTTGGTAGGAATATGGGATTAGTGTAGGATTAGTATAAATGGGTGGTTGATGTTCGGCACAGACCTGGTGGGCCGAAGGGCCTGTTTCAGTGCTGTATCTCTAATCTAATCTAAAGGTCTGCTCGGGTCTGGAAATAAAACCGACCAAACCTCACAGAACCACATTGGACCCGAGTCCGAGCCGGCCCGAGCCTGACCCGACCATATTGCACTCACTGTACTTAGCACTTTTGGATTGAATGGAAGGAAGCTGCATCATGAGCGCGGTGACATCATAGAAACACTCACTTTCTCACTGCGCAGACTCACAGTCTGTTGAGTCCAGATGCACGTTTCCCTCCTTGACGTCACAGACTCCCAGCTCTGGCAGGCTTTTCAAATGTTGATGCTTACTTACTCAACTTCTCTTTCCTTCCCAGCCGAGCAAAAGGTAGTACTGTGTGTGTCCGACCCAACCCGAGCCCGAAAACCGGATCCGGAAGAGCGATCCGACCCGAACCCGACATATGACGTCGGGTCTCATCGGGTTTGTGTCAAGTAGCGGGCCTTTCGGTCAGACTGACCAGCCTATAATTATTTGGCCTAACCTTTGCACTATGTTTAAACACTGGCACTATGTTCACAGACCTCCAATCATCTAATGCCTCGCCTGTATCTAGTGAGAATGTGAAGATGATCCTCAGAGTATCTGCTATTTCCTCCCTCGCTTCCTTTAACAGCCCGGGATACCATCCATCCTGCCCTGGTGGTTTATCCACTTTCAAGGATTTCAGACCCTCGAGTACTTCCTCTCTCATTATGCTGATTGTATCTAATATTTCACACTCCTCCTCTTTAATTACAATGTCTACATCATCCCTTTACTTTGTGAAGACGGAGACATAAAATCCATTAAGGACCCTGCCAACATCTTTTGCAACCATGCACAAACTACCTTGTACATCTCTGATATGTCCTCCCCTTTCCTTAGTTATCCTTTTATTCTTAATGTACTGATCAACCATCTTTGGGTTTTCCTTGATTTTATCTGCCAATATTTTTTCATGCCCTCTCTTTGCTTTTCTAATTTCCTTTCTTTACTTCACCCCTGCACTTTCTTTACTCCTCTCAGCTTTCTAAATTATTATTTGTTTGTGACTGTCATAAGCTTTATTTTTCTGATTTATGTTTCTGTATGTTTCTAGACAACCGGGGGCTCTAAATTTGGCAACTTACTGTGTCAGAAAATTCTCTTCAATTTGTCTCTGGTTCTTTGCCAATTACCTTAAATCTGCATATTTTTAATGATGTTGTGAGCACAGTCCTGGCAATTACAGACCAATTAGTTTAACATCAGTAGAGGGTAATGTTCTGCAAACAATAATTAGAGAAGAAATCAACAGAAACTTGGAGAGGTTTGAGGGAATGAAGGATAGCAAGCACGGGAACATAGGAGCAGGAGTAGGCCATTCAGCCCATCGACCCTGCTCTGTCATTCAATTAGATCATGGCTAATCATCTACCTAAACGCCACATTCCCGTGCTATCCCTGTATCCCTTGATGTCATTTGTCTCCCGAAATCCATTGATTTCTGTCTTGAACATGCTCAATATTGAGCTTCCACACCCTCTGTGGTAGTGAATTCCAAAGATTTACCACCCTCTGAGTGAAGTTATTCTTCTTCATCTCAGTCTTAATTTGCCTGCCCCTTATTCTGAGTTTATGTCCCCTGGTTGTAGACTCACCAGACAGGGGGAACATCCGATCTGCAGCCACCCCATCACCCCCTGTAAGAATTTTGTATGAGATCACTGCTCATTTTTTGAAATGCGAGAGAATACAGGCCCATTTTTCTCAATCTCTCCTCATAAGACAATCCTGCCATCCCATGGATATCCTGCTGAACCTCAGTTGCAATCCCTGCATGGCAAATATATCCTTCTGTGCCACGTGCCAGTGAGGCTAGAAATAGGAAGCTCGTGCAGCTAAACACGGAGCTGAACAGCTGGTGTAGAAGGGAGGGTTTCAGATATCTGGACCATTGAGATCTCTTCAGGGACAGATGAGACCTGCACAAGAAGGACGGGTTGCATTTGAACTGGAGGGGCACAAATAACCTGGCTGCGAGGTTTGCTAGCGTCACTCGGGAGGGTTTAAACTAGTGTGGCAGGGGGGTGGGAACCAGAGCAGTAGGACAGCAAGTGAAATAAATGAGGGGGAACTAGGACAGTAAGGACAGTAAGACTAAGAGGAAGAGCAGGCAGGGAGATGTTGCAGAGCACAGCGGGACTGGTGGTCTGAAGTGCAATTCTTTCAATGTGAGAAGTATAACAGGTAAGGCAGATGATCTTAGAGCATGGATTAGTACTTGGAACTATGATGTTGTTGCTATTACAGAGACTTGGTTGAGGGAGGGACAGGATTGGCAGCTAAATGTTCCAGGATTTAGAAGCTTCAGGCGGGAACGAGGGGGATGTAAAAGGGGTGGGGGAGTTGCATTACTGGTTAAGGAGAATATCACAGCTGTACTGCGGGAGGACACCACGGAGGGGTCATGAAGCGAGGCAATATGGGTGGAGTTCAGGAATAGGACAGGTGCAGTCACGATGTTGGGGGTTGACTACAGGTCTCCCAACAGCCAGCGGGAGGTAGAGGAGCAGATATGTAGACAGATTTCGGAAAGATGTAAAGGTAACAGGGTTGTAGTGGTGGGTGATTTTAACTTCCCCGATATTGACTGGGACTCACTTCGTGCTAGGGGCTTTGATGGGGTAGAATTTGTAAGGAACATCCAGGAGGGCTTCTTGAAACAATACGTCGATAGTCCAACTAGGAATGGGGCCGTACTGGACCTGGTATTGGGGAATGAGCCCGGCCAGGTGGTCGAAGTTTCATCGGGGAGCATTTCGGGAACAGTGACCATAATTCCATAAGTTCTAAGGTACTTGTGGATAAGGATAAGAGTAGTCCTCGGCTGCAAGTGCTAAATTGGGGGAAGGCTAATTATAACAATATTAGGCAGGAACTGAAGAATTTAGATTGGGGACGACTATTTGAGGGTAAATCAACATCTGACATGTGGGAGTCTTTCAATCGTCCGCTGATTAGAATCCAGGACCAACATGTTCCTGTGAGGAAGAAGGATAGGTTTGGCAAGTTTCGGGAAGCTTGGATAACGCGGGATATTGTGAGCCTTGTCAAAAAGAAAAAGGAAGCATTCATAAGAGCTGGAAGACTAGGAACAGACGAATCCATTGAGGAATATAAAGACAGTAGGAAGGAACTTAAGCAATGAGTCAGGAGGGCTCAAAGGGGTTATGAGAAGACATTGGCAAACAGGATTAAGGAAAAACCAAAGGCCTTATATACGTATATAAAGAGCAAGAGGGTAACCAGGGAAAGGGTTGGCCCACTCAAGGTCAGAGAAGGGAATCTATGTGTGGAGCCAGAGGAAATGGGCGAGGTACTAAATGAGTACTTTGCATCAGCATTCACCAAGGAGAAGAACTTGGTGGATGATGAGCCGAGGGAAGGGAGTGCAGATAGTCTCATTCATCTCATTATCAAAAAGGAGGATGTGTTGGGTGTCTTGCAAAGCATTAAGGTAGATAAGTCCCCAGGGCCTGGTGGGATCTACCCCAGAATACTGAGAGAGGCAAGGGAAGAAATTGCTGGGGCCTTGACAGAAATCTTTGCATCCTCATTGGCTACAGTTGAGGTCCCAGAGGACTGGCGAATAGCCAATGTTGTTCCTTTGTTTAAGAAGGGTAGCAAGGATAATCCAGGAAATTATAGGCCGGTTCGCCTTACGTCAGTGGTAGGGAAATTATTAGAGAGGATTCTTCGGGACAGGATTTACTCCCATTTGGAAACAAATGGACTTATTAGCGAGAGGCAGCATGGTGTTGTGAAGGGGAGGTCGCGTCTCTCTAATTTGATCGTGTTTTTTGAGGAAGTGACGAAGATGATTGATGAAGGAAGGGCAGTGGATGTTATCTAGATGGACTTCAGTGAGCCTTTGACAAGGTCCCTCATGGCAGACTGGTACAAAAGGTGAAGTCACATGGGATCAGAGGGGAGCTGGCAAGATGGATACATAACTGGCTCAGTCATAGAAGACAGAGGGTGCTTTTCTGAATGGAGGAATGTGACTAGTGGTGTTCCGCAGGGATCAGTGCTGGGACCTTTGCTGTTTGTAGTATATATAAATGATTTGGAGGAAAAAGTAGCTGGTCTGATAATTAGTTTGTGGATGACACAAAGGTTGGTGCAGTTGCGGACAGTGATGAGGATTGTCAGAGGATACAGCAGGATATAGATCGGTTGGAGACTTGGGCGGAGAAATGGCAGATGGAGTTTAATCCGGACAAATGTGAGGTAACGCATTTTGGAAGGTCTAACACAGGTGGGAGGTATACAGTAAATGGCAGAACCCTTAGGAGTATTGACAGGCAAAAAGATCTGAGCGTGCAGATCCACAGGTCACTGAAAGTGGCAACGCAGGTGGATAAGGTAGTCAAGAAGGCATACGGCATGCTTGCCTTCATCGGTCGAAGCACAGAGTATAAAAATAGGCAAGTCATGCTGCAGCTATACAGAACTTTAGTTAGGCCATACTTCGAATATTGTGTGCAATTCTGGTCGCCACACTACCAGAAGGAAGTTGAGGCTTTGGAGAGGGTACAGAAGAGGTTTACCAGGATGTTGCCTGGTCTGGAGGGCATTAGCTATGAGGAGAGGTTGGATAAACTCGGATTGTTTTCACTGGAAGGACGGAGGTGGAGGGGCGACATGATAGAGGTTTACAAATTTATAAGCGGCAAGGACAGAGTGGATATTCAGAAGCTTTTTCCCAGGGTGGAAGAGTCAGTTAAAAGGGGACATAGTTTTAAGGTGAGAGGGGCAAAGTTTAGAGGGGATGTGCGAGGCAAGTTCTTTACACAGAGGGTGGTGAGTGCCTGGAACTTGTTGCCGAGGGAGATGGTGGAAGCAGGTACCATAGCGACGTTTAAGAGGCATCTTGACAAATACATGAATAGGATAGGAATAGAGGGATATGGACCACGGAAGTGCAGAAGGTTTTAGTTTGGGCAGGCATCAACATCGGCACAGGCCTGGAGGACCGAATGGCCTGTTCCTGTGCTGCACTGTTCTTTGTTCTTTGTTGTTTTAGACAAGGAGACCAAGACTGTACGCAATACTCCAGGTGCAGTCTCAGCAAGGCGGGATACAATTGCAGCCAGACATCTTTGCTCCTGTATTCAAAACCCATTTGAGATGGAGGCCAACATACCATTTGCCTTCCAAATTGATTGGTGCACCTGCACATTTGCTTTCAGTGACTCATGCACAAGGAAACACAGGTCTCTTTGAAAATCAACACGTCGCAACCTCTCTCCAGTCCAGAAATATTCTGTCTTTCTGTTTTTGTTTTACCGGAGTGGAGCACTTGATACTTATTCATATTATATTCCAGCTGCCATGTTCTTGCCCACTCACTTAGCCTGTCCAAATCCACTTGAAGCCTCCTTGCATCCTCTTCACAACCTACTTTCCCACCTAGTTTTGTGTCATCAGCAAATTTGTAAGTATTACATTTGGTCCCCAAATTCAAATTATTTGTATAGATTGTGAACAGCAGTGGCCCTAGTACTGATCCTTGTGTTACCCACTAGTAACATCCTGCCATCCGGAGAATGACCGGTTTATTCCTGCTCTCTGTTTTCTGTCTGTTAACCAGTTCTCGATCCATACCAGCATATTGCCCCCAATTCCATGTGCTGTAATTTTATTTACTAATCACCTGTGTGGGACCTTACCAAAATAGGTCCAAATGCACCACACCTGCTGGTTCTCCTTTAGTAATGCAGCAAGTATCATCCTCAAAAAACGTCAACAGGTTTGTTACACAGGTCGGCGCAACATCGATGGCCGAAGGGCCTGTACTGCGCTGTAATGTTCTAATTCTAATTCTAATTCTAACATAATACCCCTTTCATAAATCCACGTTGACTCTGCCAATTTTACTATTATTTTCGAAGTGTCCAGTTATCACATCCTTGACAATAGATTCTAACATTTTCCTTATTACTGATGTTAAACTAACAGGCCTGCAGTTCTCATTCTCCCTCTCCCACCCTTCTTAAATAGTGGGGTTACATTTGTTACTTACCAGTCCTCAGGAACTCTTCCTGAATCGAGAAATTTGAACGATTCCCATAAATACATCCACCATCTATAATGCCACCTCCTTTAACACTCTGGGATGTAGCTCATCTGGTCCAGGGATTTATCAGCCTTCAATCCAGTTACATTTTCAAGTACTACCTCTTTGCTAACACTAAATTGACAATTTGCCCCCGTACCTTCATGGTTTCCCTTGTTCAGATTGAACACCCTGGTTTCAGATTTATCACATTCAAATGGAATGTGAAATTCTATCATAATATGGTCATTATTTCCCAAAAGCTCCTTTAGAGCAGTGTTATAAACTAATCCTTTCTCGTTACATAAAATAGCCCGATTCTTAGTCCTTCAATGTTCTGCTCCAGAAACCCAGTAAACCACACTCCAGTAAAGGTAGATCATACTTCACTCATTTACTTGAAGTTTTCGATCATGTAACAGAGACGGTTGATGAAGGGAATGCCGTGGATTTTGTGTATATGTATTTTAAGAACGTGTTTGATAAGGTACCACGTAAAAGGCTGGTTAGCAATATTGAGGCTCATGGAATAAGAGGATCATTGTCAAATTGGATTAAGGATAGAAAACAGCGAGTGGTAATAAATGGTTGTTTTGAAGTTTGGAGGATGGTAGACAGTGGGAGTTCCCCAAAGTTCAGTGTTGGGGCCATTGTGATTTTGCGGTATATAAATGACTTAGTTCTTGGAATACAGAGTAGAATCTCCAAATTTGCCAATGCCACCAGCTTCGAGATTTCTGAGCCAGTCCCAACGCTAATCACATGTTTTAGAGTATACATTCTCTCTCTCCAGCTCTCTGTCACAAAATTCCTACGTAGACTTTGCAATAACCACAGGCATCTGGCCGATTGTAATCTCTCTCTGTCTCCAAATCTCCTACCCATTCCCAGCAAAGATCGCTCAACTGAGTTTGTCATTTCTCACAAACCAAGTGAGCCAAGCCGATGATCCAGATCTCTGTGATCGCTCTCCTACACAACTGTAAGATCTGATCAACGGTCACAGATTAACCAAAAGGAGGGAGTAGAGTCACAAGCAGTTAATTGAGTAATGACAGTTCAAATACAGCACAAAATCAGATTAGAAACAGGAGACATATGACCTGTAACAGGTGATGGCTTTCTGGCTACAGATTAGTTATTGGAAGTGAGTATGAAAGACGATATAGCAGGGCACATAGAAAAATTCAAGGTGATCAGGTAGAGTCAACATGGTTTTGTGAAAGGGAAATCATGTTTAACCAATTGATTGGAGTTCTTTGAAGAAGTAACATGTGCGGTGGCTAAAGGGGAACTGGTGGATGTACTGTACTTAGATTACCAGAAGGCATTTGATAATGTGTCACATCAAATGTCAATGCGGAAAATAAAAGCTCATGGTTAAGGGGGCAACATATTGGCATGGATAGAAGATTGGCTAGCGAACAGGAAACAGAGCGCAGGCAAGAATTGCTAATTAATATAAACACAAAAAATGCTGGAACCACTCAGCAGGTCTGGCAGCATCTGTGGAAAGAGAAGCAGAGTTAACGTTTTGGGTCAGTGACACTTCTTCAGAACTAGAGTATTGTGTACAGTATTAGTCTCCTTATTTAAGGAAGGATGTAAATGCGTTGGAAGCAGTTTAGAGAAGGTTTACTAGACTAATATCTGGAATGGGTGTGCTGTCTTATGCAGAAAGGCTGGAAAGGATCGGCTTACATCAGCTGGAGTTGAGGGAATTAATAGGCGACTTGATAGAAACATATAAGATCCAGAGGGGGGCAGAGCAAGTGAAGGCGACAAAGAGAGAAAGAGAAAGAGAGAAAGAGAAAGAGAGAGAGGGAGATAGAGCTCAGCTCATCTGCTGCTGAAACCCTCATCCATGCCTTTCTACCTCGAGATTTGACTATTCTAACACACTCCCGGCTGGTCTCCCACATTCTACTCACTGTAACTTTGTGGTCATCCAAAACTCTGCTGGCATCTTCTAATTTATACCAAATTCTGTTCACCCAACAACCCTGTGCTCACTGACCTACATTGACTCTTGGTCCAGTAACACTTTAATTTTAATATTCTCAATCGTATGATCAAATCCCTTCATGGCCTCACCACTCTGATTATCCCAATCCCCTGTCCATTTCCAATATTCCTGAAACTTGTTCATATTAAAATATTTTTCTAATTCACTTTTTAAAGTGAGTTTGTTTCCCTCTGTCTCTCCCTGACCACACATTTCATCTCTCCAGCTCCACTTGTGCTTTGGAAGTTTGGATCAATAAAATGGTGTGAGCTGCACTGCTGGACCAGGCATCTAACTTACAGTTGAGGGGCTTTTGACTTGCTTCTGCTATTGTAAAGTTAGTGGAGGTGCTGTGGATGATTTTCTGGAGGTTGTGTTGTGAGCTGCTGCAGACATTCAGGGACGGCAGAGCATTTGGTGACCCAACTCTGGACGAGGTATGGGGACTGTAGTTGCAGTGTCTCTGGGTCTGTAACATGACCAACAAATGGAGCAGAGGCTGCAGAGAGGGGAAGCTCTGTAAAGCGGGAGGAGGAGGGGTCTCTGTCCTACCCACCTCGTGTTTTCCAAGAGCAAAAAGAGCAGCGATCCTAATACCGAGTCCTGGGGAACACCACTGTATACTCCCATCGAGTCTGAACAACAACGTTTCACTACTTCTCTCTGTTCACTGTTCCTTAGCCAATATTAAATATTGGGAAGACTGAAATCATTGTTTTGACTCCCCACTCCAACTCTGTTCCCTTGCTATTGATTCCATCCCTCTCCCTGGTGACAGTCTGAGATTCGCACAGTCTGTTTGCAACCTTGGTGTCACATTTCGCCACAAAATGAGCTTTAACCTCATTCTCAGGATATAATTACAACCGCCTATTTCCACCTCAGTAACATCACCCGAATTCACCATGTCTCAGTCCATCTGCTGCTGAAACCTCATTCGTGCCTTTGTCACCTCTCGATGTGACTATGACATCTCACTCTTGGCTGATCTCCCACATCTACTCTCTTGTAAACGTGAGGTCATCCAAAAATCTGCTGCCCATGTCTTAGCTCACACCAAGTCCGGTTCATCAACCAAAGACCGACATTGTCTCCCAGTCAAGCAATGTCTTGATTTTAAAATTCTCCACCTTGTTTTGACATCCCTCCATGGCCTCGTCCCTACCTACCTCTGTTATCTCCTCCAGCTCCACAACACACCGAGATATCTGTGCTCCTCTAATTCTGCTCTCTTGTGCATCCCTGATTTTAATCACTGCACCACTGGCGGCCGTGCCTTCAGCTGCCGGGTCCCTAAGCTGTGTAATATCTTCCCTGCACCTCTTCGCCTCTCCACATCGCTTTCCTCCTTTCAGATACACCTTAAAGCCTACCTCTTTGACTAAGCTGTTGGTTATCTGACCTAATATCTCCTGCAGTGTCTCAGCGTTATACTTTGCTTCGTAATGCTCCTGTGAAGCACCTTGGGATGTTTTACAATGTTAAAGGCATTATATAAATATAAGTTTTTGTTGTTGAATTTTGCCAGACATGATTGTCCTTCAGCATATCCATGTTACTAGACAGTTACAAACCAATGGTTTTCCAAGTAACAAATATTTTTCTCCTGGGTTGTCACCTCTAGATTTTTCCCCAGTAGTGACACCGGTCTGATTGGTCAATAATTGTAGAGTTTATCCTATCTGTCCTTTTTTCAACAGGTTGTAACATTTGCAACCTCCAGTCCTCTGTCACCACTCCCATATCCAAGGAGAATTGAATGATTCTGGCCAGTGCCTCTGCTATTTCCACCATTCCTTCCCTCAGCAACCCTCATACATCCCATCCAGACTGGGTAAATGTTCTACTTTATTGTGATAAAGAAAGTGCTGGATTGAAAGTGGTTAACTGAATCTGTTTGTTCAGTGACTGTAATTAATGTCAGTCTCCATGGACCCTAATTGTGTCACTGGAGGGTTTCCATCTTCTATTAAAACGGGACTCCTTTCAATGTGTGATCCCATACTGTGAGATGGACCATAACCCCGGCACGAACAGGGATCAGCCGCTCTGGAGAGAGGGAGAGGACGGATCAGAATCTGAGAACAATAGATTGGAATGCTACAACAATGGACAGGAGTCTATCCTGGGATATTTACATTCTTTCTACATATTATGATCGGCTCTCATTAAATGCTCGGATCCATCGCGCACTTAAGATTATTCAATACATTTACTATCCTATCCTCGCTATTGTTGGTATCCCTGGTAATTCTCTCTCTCTCTGTCTAGCTATTAATTCTACAAACCGTTTTTTAACTGCATTACTGCTCCAGTCATTTACTCTGCCCTGCTTACTGCTGTTATTATTCTTGGTGAATCTCTATCTCCAACTATTAGCTCGATAAACCATTGCTAATAGTATTACAGTTCTTGTCATTTACTCTCTCATCATTGCTTCTGCTGCTGTTTCTATTTCCAGCCAGGAGATCTGTCAACCCTGTTTCACTGAAATACGGTTCTGTAATGTAAACTTTGGGAAGACTGAAGCCAGTGTCATTGGTTTCCATACAAACTCCATCCCCTATCTGTCAAACTCATTCTCCACCCTGGCTAATGACTGAGGCAGAACCAGACAGTTTACAACCTCTGTGTTCTATATAAACCTGAGCTGAGTTCATCTCCATTTTTTCTCCATCATCTGCCGTGCCTACTCCCACCTCTGTAATATCACCCGTCTCCACCTCTGCCTCAGCCCACCTGCTGCATAAACCCTCATCTGTACCTTTGCTAAATCCACACTTGACTATTCCAAGACTATCCTGGTCACCGCACCCCCCCCCCACCCCAGTTATAAAACTCCATAAACCACAGATCATCCAGAACTCCGCTGCCTGTATCCTAACTCACACCAAATCCCGATCACCCATCACCCCTGTGCTCACTGATCTACATTGACTCCAGGTCTGACAGCAACTTAATTTTAATATTCTCATTCTGGTGTTTGAATCTCTCCATGGCCTCGCCCCTCCAATTAATCTCATTCCTCTGTCCATATTCTTGAAAATCTTATACCTTCAACTTTACATCCAATTTCCTTTATAAAGTGAGTTATTTTAAATCCCTATCTTCCCCTGCTGCGATTTTCAATCTATGGCACCGCTGGTGCCAACGCTATGGTAAGGTGGTTTCAGCAAATGACGTGAACTGCACAGCCGGCTACTTCTATCATGGTCAGCACAGTGCCTCATGCTGGACAGGGCGCCAGTGTGGTCAGTACAGTGCCCCATGTTGGACAGGGCGCTAGTGTGGTCAGCACAGTGCCCCATGCTGGACAGGGCGCTAGTGTGGTCAGCACAATGCCCCATGCTGGACAGGGCGCTAGTGTGGTCAGCACAGTGCCCCATGCTGGACAGGGTGCAAGTGTGGTCAGTACAGTGCCTCATGCTGGACAGCGCTCTGGTGTGGTCAGCACAGTGCCCCATGCTGGACAGGGCGCTAGTGTGGTCAGCACAGTGCCCCATGCTGGACAGGGCGCTAGTGTGGTCAGCACAATGCCCCATGCTGGACAGGGCGCTAGTGTGGTCAGCACAGTGCCCCATGCTGGACAGGGCGCTAGTGTGGTCAGCACAGTGCCCCATGCTGGACAGGGCGCTAGTGTGGTCAGCACAATGCCCCATGCTGGACAGGGCGCTAGTGTGGTCAGTACAGAGCCCCATGCTGGACAGCGCTCTGGTGTGGTCAGCACAGTGCCCCATGCTGGACAGGGCGCTAGTGTGGTCAGCACAATGCCCCATGCTGGACAGGGCGCTAGTGTGGTCAGTACAGAGCCCCATGCTGGACAGCGCTCCAGTGTGGTCAGCACAGTGCCCCATGCTGGACAGGGTGCAAGTGTGGTCAGTACAGTGCCCCATGCTGGACAGCGCTCTGGTGTGGTCAGCACAGTGCCCCATGCTGGACAGCGCTCCAGTGTGGTCAGCACAGTGCCCCATGCTGGACAGGGCGCTAGTGTAGTCAGCACAATGCCCCATGCTGGACAGGGCTCTAGTGTTGTCAGCACTGTGCCCCATGCTGGGCAAAGGTCTCGTCCTGTTGTAACATGCATGTGATGCTCATATGAGGAGAGTTTGAATGTGACGTCCGTGAGCGATTCTGACAGCTTTGATGTACATCTTTGAAACTTGGTCTGTGCATGTCCACTGACCGCTTGTGTTAGTCACTCTCAGCTGAACATACATTCAGCAGCACGAGGAACCCCCTCTCGTGTTATTTAAAAGGACCAGACATCCAACTTGGAGGTGAGGGGCTTTTGACTTACTTCTGCTATTGTCAAGTTAGTGGAGGTGCTGTGGATGGTTTTCTGAAGGTTGTGTTGTGAGCTGCTGCAGACATTCAGGGAGGACAAAGGATCTGGTGACTCAACTCTGGACGAGGTATGTGGACTGTAGTTAGTGTCTCTGGGTCTGTAAAACGAACAACAAATGTGGCAGAGGCTAAAGATAGTGGAAGCTCTGTAAAGAGGGAGGAGGAAGGGGAATCTGCCCTACCCACCCCGGGTTTTCCAAGAGCACTTTTCCTACCGAAACCTAACCCAGGAGCAGTATGTGAGGTGACTCTGATTCAATAACGATGTGGTCACAGAGCTGTGTCACCTCCTGTAAGACGACCTGGAGCCTCACACGAGGGTGAGGACATAGCTGTCAGTGGCTGTTATGATCACAGTTTCATTGTACTTCCATGCATTTGGATCTTTCCAGGCAGGAGCAGGAGACATATCTAACATAGAGTCACAGAGAGTGATACAGACATCTACGACACAGGAGAAGGCCATTCGACCCCATCGTGCGATCCCTGTGTGGAACAATTCAGACACTCCCACTCTCCCTCCCAATCCCCGTGTCCCTGCAAGTTCATTTCCTTCAGGTGCCCATCCAGTTTCCTTTTGAAATCATTCATTGTCTCGGCTTCCATCACCCTCACGGGCAGTGAGTTCCAGGTCATGAACATCCACTGTGTAAAAAAGTTCTTCCTCATATTCCCCCTGCATCTCTTACCCAAACCTTGCATCTATGTCCCCGAGTCCGTGTTTCATCAGTTAATGGGAACCGTTTTTCCTTGTCTATCTTATCTTCTTCTTCTTTGGCCTCCTTGTCTCGGGAGACAATGGGTAAGCGCCTGGTGGTGGTCAGTGGTTTGTGAAGCAGCGCCTGGAGTGGCTTGTAAAGGCCAATTCTAGAGTGACAGACACTTCCACAGGTGCTGCAGATAAAATTGGTTGTTGGGGCAGTCCCACAGTTGGCTTATCGAATCTTATCTAAGCCTATCATAATCGTGTACACCTTAATCATACCTCTCTCATCCTCCTTTACTCCAGGGAGAACAAGTCCATCTTCTCCAAACTAACCTTGTAATTAACCATCCCGCTTCCACCCCCCCCCCCCCCCCCCCCACCCAGCCCCCAATCCCTGGAACCATTCTGGTAAATCTCCTCGGCACCCTCTCACGGACCTTCACATCCTTCCTAAAGTGTGGTGACCAGAACTGGACACAGTTCTCTAGTTGGGGCCCAACCACAGCTTTATAAAATTTCAGCACAACTTCCCTGCTTTTGTATCTTTGCCTCTAATCATGAAGCCCAAGATCTGATAAGCTTTCCTTAACACTCTCCATATATGTTCTTCTACCTTCAAAGATCAATGCATGTAGAGCCCCAGGTCCCTCTGTTCCTGCACAATCTTTAGAACTGTCCCATTAAGTCTATATTGCTTTCCTATTCCATCTGACAAAATGCATCACCTCACACTCCTCTGTATTAAGTTCCACCTGCCACTTCTCTGGCCATTCTGCTAGCCTATCTATATCCTGTTGTAGGCAGTTTGCATCATCCTCACTGTTTACTGTACCCCCAAGTATTGTATCATCGGAAAATTTTCAAATTCTAATCTTGAATTCCAAGATCCATCTTATATTTTCAGCAAAAAAAAAAGCAGTTGGTCCTAGCACTGACCCTTGGAAAACATCACTGTCTACCGTCCTCCAGTGTGAAAAACGACCGTTCACCAGCATTCTGCCCGAACTATCTCTTCTTTGAAGGTAGCCCATTGTTCAGCTCCTGTTTTCCTGCCAAACGTTGACTCTAATTTGTTCGCCCCAGCTCAATTTTTACACCGGTTGACTTGTTGAATTTGTCTTTCTCATAGTTAATTATTCTTACTCTGGATTGCTCTTTGTCCTTTCCCATAGTCAACCTAAACCTTATGATACAATGATCACTGTTCCCTAAATGTTCTCCTACTGATACTTAATCCACTTGGGTCCAGCTCATTCTCGAGAACCAGGTCTAGCAGTGCCTCCTTCCTCATTGGACTAGCAACATACTGTTGTAGAAAGGTTTCCTGCACACACTGTAGTAACTCCTGCCTCCCTCCGCCCTTTACATTACTACTATCCCAGTTCTTATTAGGATAATGAATGTTCTCCCATTGTAACTACTCTATAATTCTTGCATCTTTCAGTAATTTTCTTGCAGATTTGTTCCTCCACATCCTTCCCATTAGCTGATGGCCTATTGACAACAACGAGCAATGTAAATGCACCTTTTTTTGTTCTTTAGCTCTATCCAAATAGATTCTGTCCTTCACCCACCCACGCACCCACCCACCCCCACTCCCACCTCCCATCTCCCCACACATGCCCCCGGGACTTTTACTCTGTCCAGCACTATAATGTTCTTCTTAATCAATACCACCACCCTTAATCCTTTTCTCCCTTTCCTATTTTTTCTGAACACCTTGTATCCAGGAATATTTAACACCCAGTTCTGCCCTTCTTTGAGCCAGATCTCTGTTATAGCCGCAACATCATATTTCCATATGGCAATCTGCACCTGTACCTCACCAGTCTTATTAACCACACTCCGTATTCACATACATGCACATCAACCCTGATGTAAACTTTATTACTTCCTCCCTTACTCAGACCCCAACTAATAACTTTATAAACACTACTATAGTGTTATCCATCTCTCCCAGTATTCTGTGCACTTTAGAATTCCTCTCTGATGTTTTCTCCTGGTCCCCACACACCTGCCAATTTAGTGTAAACCCTCTCCAATATTATTAACATATCACCCTGCAAGGAAATTAGTTCCAGCTCTGTTCAGGTGCAACCGTCCGGCCTGTACAGATCCCACATTCTCCAGAACTGGTCCCAGTGTCCCAGCAATGCAAACCTCACCGCTTCTGCAGCATCCTTCCAGCCACACATCCATCGGTACTATCCTCCTATTTCTATACTCACGCGCACGGTGTACTGGGAGTAATCCAGACATTACTACTTTGAGATGGCTAACTTCTTTCCCAGCGCCCGGAATTCTGACTGCAGGACCACCTCCCTCTGTCTGCCCAGCTCCTTCGTACTGATGTGGACCACAACTGCTGGCTGTTCACCCCACCCCCCCCCCCACCACCACCACCGCCACCACCACCACCCCCCCCCCGCCCCCCGACCTTCAGGATGCTCTGCAGCCGCCCAGTGATATCCTTGAACCTGACACAAGGGAGGAAACACATTATCCTGTTTGCGGCCTCAGAAACGCTCATCTGTTCCCGTGACTATGGAATCTCCTGTCACTATCAACATTCTCGTCCTGCCTGTACCCCCCGGTACAGCTGAGACAACCCTGGGACCATGGCCTTGTCTCTGGCTGCAGTCCCCAGATGAACCATCACTTTCCTCAGTATTGAATACTGGTTGAAGAGTGAGATGCAGTCTGGGGTCTCCTGTGCTACCTGCCTGATTCTTCTTGACTGTCTGGTGATCACCCATTACCTCTCTCCCTGCATACTCTTAAACTGTGAGGTGACCACTTCCATAAACATGCTCTCCACAAATCACTCAACCTCACGTACACACCACAGTGACATCCATGGTCCCACCATCTGCAGCTTGTGCATCATCCCAGACAGCAGGATGAGGGGGAGGTGGGAGTTAAGAAGGGACATAAGGCAGGAACATAGCATCATCCTGAATGCTCTCGGTGATGCCGGATGCTACGGGCTCTGTCACAGCCGGTCCCATGATGTGGAGAACCATCTCCTCCCTCAGGCTCAGGGGATGAAGGTGTGCCTGACCCACGCCAGTTCACTGCTGCTCCCTGTGATTATGGGCCACCTTGTCCTGTACGAGAGAGAGCGGAATGTCAGTGATTGTGTTGCACTGTATATGGGTGATGTGCCTGCCATAGCTGAATAGCTGGAGGTATGTGAAGGCAGTGAGAGGTGGGTATGAGGCTGATATCAGTGGAAGGTGTGTAAGGGTGATGTGGAGTATGTGAATGTTAGGTGTGAGTCCTGAGTGTTACGGACTGCTGATGAGTGAGTAATGGAGGTGTGGTACATTGAGCAGTGTGAGAGGGTGGTGATGTTGGGGGTACGAGATGCCATGTAGAGATGAATTCTCTGACATTGACCACCCGTGTGAACTCATTAAACTTCTTCTGGCTCTGCTGCCAGGTCCTTGGGGCCAGACTTCTTGCATTGACCTCCGTGGCCACCTGCTCCCATTCCCTGAGGAGGGCGTTCCTTGAGGGTCTCCACACCACCCCACAGAAACATGGCCTCTCTCCTCCTGTCACCCTCCATGACTAAGGCCTCTAGCACCACATCCGTGAACCGCAGAGCCCTCTCTCTGTCCTAGTGTTCCATTTACCTTGTCTCCAATTGTAATATTCTCAGTCACCAGCAGCAGCCTCATGTGATTCAGTGCAACTTCCGTTAAGAGGGACAGACTGCCTTTAAGAGCTGAATCCTGGCTGAAACACGTGCCGGCCTCACACACAGTTAGGTGCCTATTGAGCGTGCAGACCGACAGCCGGGCGGGTCACCCTGGGGGGCAGTGGAATTGATGGAAATGAGGAGGCAGCAGGACGTTTGTGTGTCACCTGCCTCAACAGGAACGGGTACAGGCCGATCACAATCAGAAACCCTATGCCTGAAAAGCAGCACATATATGTTTTTATTTTCCTCCAATTACCTCTCTCTCTCTGTATCTGTGCTGTCTTTTTGAAAGAGCAATCTAATTAGGTCGACTCCCATCCTCTTTCCCCGGAATCCTGCTTTTTTTTCTCCTTTACAACTAATTGTTAAATTGACTTTTGAAAGATAGAATTATAGAATTATGCATCGCTTAAGGTACTGAAAGAGGCCACTTGTCCCATCGTATCTGTGCTGACTGAAAAACGACCCACCTATTCTAATCCCACTTTCAGGATTTGATCCATCGTTCTGTATATTACGGTTTTTGAGGTGTATATCCAGACTCCTGTTGAATGAGTTGAGGGTCTCTGCCTCAACTACACTTTCAGGCAGTGAGTTCCAGACCCCAACACACTCAGTATGAAAACGTTTTCCTCATCTCCCCTCTGATCTTTCGACCAATCACTTTAAATACACGCCCTCCCCACCCCCAACCCCCCCCCCCCCCCCCCACCCCCATGCCACTGACCTTTCTGCCAAGGTGAATAGACACTTCACCTCCACTCTGTCCAGGCCCCTCAAAATTTTGCACATTTCAGTCCGATCTCTCCTCAGCCTTCTCTATTCCAAATTGAACAACCCCAGCCTATCCAATCTTTCCTCACAGCTGCATGTTTTTCTAGTCCTAGCAACATCCTCATAAATCTCCTCTGTACCCTCTCTAGTGCAATTACATCCTTTCAGTAATGAGGTGACCAGAATTGCACTCAGTACTCAAGTTGTGGCCTAGCCAATGAGTTATGCAGTTCCAGCATAATTTCCCAGCTCTTTTATTCTATACCTCAGCTAATAAAGGAAAGGATTCCATCTGCCTTCTCCACCATATTACTATTGAATCTGCTTCCACCATGTTTTCAGGCAGTGAGTTCCAGATCCCAACAACTCGCTGTGTAAGAAAATTCTCCTCATTTCACCTCTGGTTCTTTGTCAATTACCTTCAATCTGTGTCTTCTTAATACTGAACTTTCAGACACTGGAAACATTTTCACATTAATTACCCGATCAAAACCCTTCACATAACACGATATGTTGTTATTTTGTAGCAGCCTTCTCAGTGTCCTGCTGCCTCAGAAATTAGTACAGCCCGAGGTCTGTCCATTCCACCACCCACGTTATATTGCCTTTCCTCATATTTCCTACCGATATGTATCACATCACAGTTCAATGTGTAAAGTTCAATCTGCCAGGTGACTGTCCATTGCACCAGTCAGTCTCGGTCCTCATTGGGACAGACCAGGCTCCATCCTAAGACTGTGCTGAGTACGCGGCTTTCACGCAGTGTGGTACTGAGCTCCAAATAGAGCAGAAAAGACTCGCTTCTATCCCCGGTCTGTGTTAATCCCACCCGGTGTGGTACTGACCCACACAGAGAGCGGGAAAGACCCAATTCTATCCCCAGCCTGTGTTAATCCTACCGGGTGTGGCACTGATACACACAGAGAGCAGGAAAGACCCAATTCTATCCCTGGCCTGTGTTAATCCCACCCAGTGTGCTACTGACACACACATAGAGCAGGAAAGACGCAATTCTATCCCCGGCCTGTGTTAATCCCACCCGGTGTGGTACTGACTCACACAGAGAGGAGGAAATACCCAATTCTATCCCCATCCTGTTTTAATTCCACCCGGTGTGGTACTGACCCACACAGAGAGCAGGAAAGACCCAATTCTATCACCGGCCTGTGTTAATCCCACCCGGTGTGGTACTGAAACATACAGAGAGCAGGAAAGACCCAATTCCATCCCCGGTCTGTGTTAATCCCACCCGGTGTGCTACTGACCCACGCAAAAATCAGGAAAGATTCAATTCTATCCCCAGTCTGTGTTAATCCCACCCGTTGTGGTACTGAAACATACAGAGAGCAGGAAAGAACCAATTCTATCCCCGGTCTGTGTTAATCCCACCCGGTGTGGTACTGACCCTCATAAAATCAGGAAAGACTCCATTCTATCCCCGGCCTGTGTTAATCCCACCCGGTGTGCTACTGACCAAAACAGAGAGCAGGAAAGACCCAATTCTATCCCCGGTCTGTGTTAATCCCACCCGGTGTGGTACTGACCCAAACAGAGAGCAGGAAAGAACCAATTCTGTCCCCGGCCTGTGTTAATCCCACCCGGTGTAGTAATGACCCACACAGAGACCAGAAAAGACCCCATTCTATCCCCCGCCTGTGTTAATCCCACCCGGTGTGGTACTGACCCGCATAAAATCAGGAAAGACTCCATTCTATCCCCGGCCTGTGTTAATCCCACCCGGTGTGCTACTGACCCACACAAAAATCAGGAAAGATTCAATTCTATCCCCGGCCTGTGTTAATCCCACCCGGTGTGCTACTGACCAAAACAGAGAGCAGGAAAGACCCAATTCTATCCCCAGCCTGTGTTAATCCCACCCGGTGTGGTACTGACCCTCACAGAGAGCAGGAAAGACCCAATTCTATCCCCGGCCTGTGTTAATCCCACCCGGTGTGGTACTGACTCAGACACAAATCAGGAAAGATTCAATTCTATCCCCGGCCTGTGTTAATCCCACCCGGTGTGGTACTGACCCAGACACAAATCAGGAAAGATTCAATTCCAGCTCCGTTCTGTGTTAATTCCACTCGGTGTGGAACTGACCCACACAGAGAGCAGGAAAGACCCAATTCTATCCCCGGTCTGTGTTAATCCCACCCGGTGTGATACTGACCCCCACAGAAATCAGGAAAGTTTCCATTCTATCCCCAGTCGGTGTTAATCCCACCCGGTGTGGTACTGACCCACACAGAGAGCAGGAAAGATTCAATTCTATCCCCAGTCGGTGTTAATTCCACCCGGTGTGGTACTGACCCACACAGAGAGCAGGAAAGATTCAATTCTATCCCTGGCCTGTGTTAATCCCACCCGGTGTGGTACTGACCCACACAGAGAGCAGGAAAGACCCAATTCTATCCCCGGCCTGTGTTAATACCACCCGGTGTTGTACTGACCCACACAGAGAGCAGGAAAGGCCCAATTCTATCCCCGGCCTGTGTTAATCCCACCCGGTGCGGTACTGACCAACACAGAGAGCAGGAAAGACCCAATTCTATCCCCAGCCTGTGTTAATCCCACCCGGTGTGGTACTGACTCAGACACAAATCAGGAAAGATTCAATTCTATCCCCGGCCTGTGTTAATCCCACCCGGTGTGGTACTGACCCAGACACAAATCAGGAAAGATTCAATTCCAGCTCCGTTCTGTGTTAATTCCCACCCGGTGTGGAACTGACCCACACAGAGAGCAGGAAAGATTCAATTCTGTCCCCGGCCTGTGTTATTCCCACCCGGTGTGGAACTGACCCACACAGTCAGCAGGAAAGACCCAATTCTATCCCGGACTGTGTTAATCCCACCCGGTGTGATACTGACCCACACAGAGAGCAGGAAAGATTCAATTCTCTCCCCATCCTGTGTTAATCCCTCCCGGTGTGGTACTGAAACACACAGAAATCAGGAAAGACCCAATTCTATCCCCAGCCTGTATTAATCCCACCCAGTTTGGCACTGACACACACTAAGAGCAGAAAAGACCCAATTCTATTCCGGCCTGTGTTAATCACACCCGAAATGGTACTCACCCACACAGAGAGCAGGAAAGACTCCATTCTATCCCAGCCTGTGCTAATCCCTCCCAGTGTGGTACTGACCCGCACAGAGAGCAGGAAAGACCCAATTCCATCCCCAGCCTGTTTTAATCTCACCCGGTGTGGTACTGACACACACAACGAGCAGAAAAGACCCAATTCTATTCCGGCCTGTGTTAATCACACCCGAAATGGTACTCACCCACACAGAGAGCAGGAAAGACTCCATTCTATCCCAGCCTGTGCTAATCCCTCCCAGTGTGGTACTGACCCGCACAGAGAGCAGGAAAGACCCAATTCCATCCCCGGCCTGTGTTAATCCCACCCGCTGTGGTCCTGACCAAGGCACAGAGAGCAGGAAAGACCCAATTCTATCCCCGGCCTGTGTTAATCTCACCCGGTCTGGTACTGACCCACACAGAAATCAGGAAAGACCCAGTTTTATCCCCGGCCTGTGTTAATCCCACTTGGTGTGGTACTGACTCACACAAAAATCAGGAAAGATTCAATTCTATCCCTGGTCTGTGTTAATCCCACCCAGTGTGGTACTGAACCACACAGAGAGCAGGAAAGACCCAATTCTATCCCCGTTCTGTGTTAATCCCACCCGGTGTTGTACTGACCCACACAGAGAGCAAGAAAGTCCCAATTCTGTCCCCGGCCTGTGTTATTCCCAGCTGGTGTGGTACTGACCCACTCACAAATCAGGAATGATTCAATTCTATCCCCAGTCAGTGTTAATCCCACCTAGTGTGGTAATGACCCACACAGAAATCAGGAAAGATTCAATTCAATCCCCAGTCTGTGTTAATCCCCGCCGGTGTGGTACTGACCCACACAGAGAGCGGGATGGGCCCAATTCTATCCCCGGCCGTTGTTAATCCCACCCGGTGTGGTACTGACCCACACAAAAATCAGGAAAGATTCAATTCTATCCCCGGTCTGTGTTAATCCCACCCGGTGTTGTACTGACCCACACAGAGAGCAGGAAAGACCCAATTCTATTCCCGGCCTTTGTTATTCCCAGCTGGTGTGGTACTGACCCACTCACAAATCAGGAATGATTCAATTCTATCCCCAGTCAGTGTTAATCCCACCTGGTGTGGTGCTGACCCACACAGAAATCAGGAAAGATTCAATTCAATCCCCAGTCTGTGTTAATCCCCGCCGGTGTGGTACTGACCGACGCAGAGAGCAGGATGTGCCCAATTCTATCCCCGGCCGTTGTTAATCCCACCCGGTGTGGTACTGACCCACACAAAAATCAGGAAAGATTCAATTCTATCCCCGGTCTGTGTTAATCCCACCCGGTGTTGTACTGACCCACACAGAGAGCAGGAAAGACCCAATTCTATTCCCGGCCTTTGTTATTCCCAGCTGGTGTGGTACTGACCCACTCACAAATCAGGAATGATTCAATTCTATCCCCAGTCAGTGTTAATCCCACCTGGTGTGGTGCTGACCCACACAGAAATCAGGAAAGATTCAATTCAATCCCCAGTCTGTGTTAATCCCACCCAGTGTGGTACTGACCCACACAGAGAGCAGGATGGCCCCAATTCTCTCCCAGCCTGTGCTAATCCCACCCGGTGTTGTACTGACCCACACAGAGAGCAGGAAAGACCCAATTCTATCCGCAGCCTGTGTTAATCCCATCCGGTGTGGTACTGACTCACACAAAAATCAGGAAAGATTCAATTCTATCCCCGGTCTGTGTTAATCCCACCCAGTGTGGTACTGACCCACACAGAGAGCAGGATGGCCCCAATTCTCTCCCAGCCTGTGCTAATCCCACCCAGTGTTGTACTGACCCACACAGAGAGCAGGAAAGACCCAGTTCTATCCCCGGCCTGTGTTATTCCCAGCTGGTGTGGTACTGACCCACTCACAAATCAGGAATGATTCAATTCTATCCCCAGTCAGTGTTAATCCCACCTGGTGTGGTACTAACCCACACAGAAATCAGGAAAGATTCAATTCTATCCCCAGTCTATGCTAATCCCCGCCGGTGTGGTACTGACCCACACAGAGAGCAGAAAAGACCCAATTCTGTTCCCGGCCTGTGTTAATCCCCGCCGGTGTGGTACTGACCGACACAGAGAGCAGGAAAGACCCAAATCTATCCCCGGTCTGTGTTAATTCCACCCGGTGTGGTACTGACCCACACAGAGAGCAGGAAAGACCCAATTCTATCCCCGGCCTGTGTTATTGCCACCCGGTGTGGTACTGACCCACACAGAGAGCGGAAAAGACCCAATTCTGTCCCCGTTCTGTGTTAATCCCACCCGGTGTGGTGCTGTCCCACACAGAGAGCAGGATAGACCCAATTCTGTCCTTGGACTGTGTTAATGCCGGCCGGTGTGGTACTGACCCACACAGAGAGCAAGAAAGACGCAATTCTATCCCCGGCCTGTGTTAATCCCACCCGGTTTGGTACTGACCCACACAGAGAGCAGGAAAGACCCAATTCTGTCCCCAGCCTGTCTTAATCCCACCCGGTTTGCTACTGACCCACACAGAGAGCAGCAAAGACCCAATTCTGTCCTTGGACTGTGTTAATGCCAGCCGGTGTGGTACTGACCCACACAGAGAGCAAGAAAGACGCAATTCTATCCCCGGCCTGTGTTAATCCCACCCGGTTTGGTACTGACCCACACAGAGAGCAGGAAAGACCCAATTCTGTCCCCAGCCTGTGTTAATCCCAGCCGGTGTGGTACTGACCCACACAGAGAGCAAGAAAGACGCAATTCCATCCCCAGTCTGTTAATCCCACCCGTTGTGGTACAGAACAACACAGAGAACAGGAAAGACCCAATTCTCTCCCCGGTCTGTGTTAATTCCACCCGGTGTGGTACTGACCCTCACAGAGAGCAGGAAAGACCCAATTCTATCCCCGGCCTGTGTTATTCCCACCCGGTGTGGTACTGACCCACACAGAGAGCAGCAAAGACCCAATTCTATCAAAGCCTGTGTTAATTCCACCCGGTGTGGCACTGACCCACACAGAGAGCAGGATGGACGCAATTCTATCCTCAGCCTGTTTTAATCCCACCCGGTGTGGTACTGTTCCACACAGAGAGCAGGAAAGACCCAATTCTATCCATGGCCTGTGTTAATCCCACCCGGTGTGATTCTGAACCACACAGACAGCAGAAACGACCCAATTCTATCCCCTGCCTGTGTAATTCCCACCCGATGTGGTACTGACCCGCACAGAGAGCAGGAAAAACCCAATTCTATCCCCGGCCTGTGTTAATCCCTCCCACTGTGGTCCTGACCCAGGCACAGAGAGCAGGAAAGACGCAATTCTATCCCCGGCCTGTGTTAATCTCACCCGGTGTGGTACTGACCCACACAGAGAGCAGGATAGACCCAATTCTATCCCCAGCATGTGTTAATCCCTCCCACTGTGGTCCTGACCCAGGCACAGAGAGCAGGAAAGACGCAATTCTATCCCCGGCCTGTGTTATTCCCACCCGATGTGGTACTGACCCACACAGAGAGCAGGAAAAACCCAATTCTATCCCCGGCCTGTGTTAATCCCTCCCACTGTGGTCCTGACCCAGGCACAGAGAGCAGGAAAGACGCAATTCTATCCCCGGCCTGTGTTATTCCCACCCGATGTGGTACTGACCCACACAGAGAGCAGGAAAAACCCAATTCTATCCCCGGCCTGTGTTAATCTCACCCGGTGTGGTACTGACCCACACAGAGAGCAGGATAGACCCAATTCTATCCCCAGCATGTGTTAATCCCACCCGGTGTAGTAATGAAACACACAGAGAGCAGGATGGAGCCAATTCTATCACTGGTCTGTGTTAATCCCACCCAGTGTGCAACTGACCCACACAGAGAGCAGGATGGACCCAATTCTCAGCCTGTGTTAATCTCACCCGATGTGATACTGACCCACACAGAGAGCAGGTAAGACCCAATTCTATCCCCGGTCTGTGTCAATCACTCCCGAAGTGGTACTGACACACACACAGAGCGTGATGGACCCAATTCTGTCCCCAGCCTGTTTTATCCCACCCGGTGTGGTTCTGACCCACGCAGAGAGTGGAAAAGACCCAATTCTATCCGCGGCCTGTGCTAATCACGTCCGAAGTGGTACTGACCCACACAGAGAGCAGGAAAGACCCAATTCTATCCCGGCCTGTGTTAATCCCATCCGGTGTGGTAGTGACCCACACAGAGAGCAGGAAATACCAAATTCTATCCCCGGCCTGTGTTAATCCCACCTGGTGTGGCACTGACCCAGGCACAGCGAGCAGGAAAGACCCAATTCAATCCATGGCCTGTGTTAATCCTTCCCAGTGTGGTACTCACCCACACAGCAATCAGGAAAGACCTAATTCTATCCCTGGCCTGTGTTAATCCCACCTGGTGTGGTACTGACCCACACAGAGAGCAGGAAAGACCCAATTCTATCCCCAGCCTGTTTTGTGTTAAACCCACCCGGTGTGGTACTGACCCACACAGACAGCAGGAAAGAACCAATTATATCCCCGGCCTGCGTTAATCCCACCCGGTGTGGTACTGACCCACACAGAGAGCAGGATGGACCCAATTCTCTCCCAGCCTGTTCTATTCTCATCCGGTGTGATACTGACCCACACAGAGTGCATGATATACCCAATTCTATCCCCAGCATGTGTTAATCCCACCCGGTTTGGTACTGAAACACACTGAGAGCAGGATGTACCCAATTCTATCCCTGTTCTGTGTTAAACCCACCCGGTTTGGTACTGAAACACACTGAGAGCAGGATGTGCCCAATTCTATCCCCAGCATGTGTTAATCCCAACCGGTTTGGTACTGAAACACACAGAGAGCAGGATGTACCCAATTCTATCCCTGTTCTGTGTTAAACCCACCCGGTGTGGTACTGACACACACAGAGAGCATGATGTACCCAATTCTATCCCCAGAATGTGTTAATCCCACCCGGTTTGGTACTGAAACACACAGAGAGCAGGAAAGACACAATTCTTTCCCCAGCCTTTGTTAACCCCACACGGTGTGGTTCTGACCCACACAGAGAGCAGGAAAGACCCAATTCTATCCCCGGCCTGTGTTAATCACACCCGGTGTGGTACTGACCCACACAGAGAGCAGGAAAGGACCAATTCTATCCCTGATCTGTGACACTCCCACCCGGAGTGGTAATGACTTCCACAGACACACAGAGAGCAGGAAAGACCCAATTCTATCCCCGGCCTGTGTTAATCCCACCCGGTGTGTTGCTGACCCACACAGAGAGCAGGAAAGGACCGATTCTATCCCTGATCTGTGTCATTCCCACATAGTGTGGCACTGACCCCCAAATACACACACAGAGCAAGACATTTCTATTTCTCTCCCTGGCCTGTGCGAATCCAACAAGTTGTGTTAATGACCCCCACACACAGAGCAGGAGATTTCCATCTCTCTCCCTCGCCTATGTTAATCCAACAAGGTATGTTCCAAGTACAAGTAACGATCAGCCTCTGCTTAAAATTGCTGTCCGTCTATCCCTGAGCTGTGTTACTTCCACACAGTGTGGTACTGACCAAACAAACAGAGCAGGAAAGGACTAATTCTTTCCCTCATCTGTGTTAATCCAACATGATGTTTTCCTGAACCATATCAAAGTTCAAGTAATGATCAGCCTCTGCTTAAAATTGTTGACCGTCTGTTGTACAAATCAGGTAAGGTTTCAATGGTTTCTGTTTCCACAGACTCAAAGAATCATACAGCACGGAGGAGGCTATTTGGCCCATCGTGTCTGTGCATGCTGTTTGAAGGAGCAATCCCATTTGTCCCTCTCCTCTACACAATTCCCATATCGCTGAAAATCTCCTCTGATACTATTGAATCAATTCTCTTTTTTAAATTTATTATTGAATCTGATTCACCACTCTTTCAGGCTGTGAATTCCGGTTTATAATAGATCAATGCATTTTTGTTGGCCCATCACCTTAAAAATGTGTCCTCTGGTTACTGACAGTACTTCCAGTGAAACCAAATTCTCTGTCTTTGCTCCATCAAATACTGTTCAAGATTTTGCATATCTCTATTCAATCTCCATTTCACATTCCTGCTCTAAAGAGAACAATTCCAGTTTACAGTCAAGGGACACGAGATAGAGGGGAGGGCGTTGAATTCAGCTCGGACTCGAACACAAAACACCATCACCTCCACATTCCCCTCCTCCGAGCCAAACACCATCTAGACTTGGACAGAAATCACCGTTCCTTCATCATCACTGGGTTAAAAGCCTGAAATCCTTTCTGTAACAGCATTGTGGGAACACTTTCACCACACGGACTGCAGTTGTTCAGGATGAAGGCCCATCATTTTCTCATGGTAACTAGGGATGGGGAAGTAATGCCAGCCTTGTCAGTATCACTCATATCTTGAGAACAAATAGACAGGAAATAAAATGTTAATAAAATCAATGTGTTTGTAACTGACTGATTGAAGTGATCAAAGAGAGAGACGTCATAACCCAATATAGCAAATTGTCAACACAATTCATCTCACCTGCACCTTGTGTTAGCCTTTCTTCTGTTATCTGTGTGAGGATACAAGTAACAACGAGCCGCTGGCTCAAGAACTGCTGGACATCAATTGTACACACGAAATAAGGACTCAATGGATTCTGTTACCATAGAATCGGAGAATCACAAAGCATGGAAGCAGTCCATTGTCCCATCGTACCTGTGCCATCTTTGAAAGAGCTTTTTATTTTACACCTCTTTCCTCCTCTTTTCCCAAAGTCCTGCAAATCCCCCTCTGCAGCATTTATCCAGTTCCCTTTTGAAACTTGCTCTTGAATCTACTTCCAGCACATCTTCAGGCCGTGTATTCCAGGTTAAAGCAACTCACTGTATAAAAAAATGTTTTCCTTATGGCACCTCTGCATCTTTTGCCAAGTATTTTGAGTCTTGCTATCGGTCCTTTTCCCAAAGGAAACAGTTTACCCTTACTCTGTCAAAACAGCACATAATTGTGATCTGTTCCATTAAATTCCCCCCTTTACCTGATCTACTCTGATTCCTGTTTCTGTAGTCTCCCCATGTTCCTGAACTCCCACATTCCTAGACCATTCCAGTAAATCTCCTCTGCACCTTCTCCAACATTCTGACATCCTTTCTAATAAGTAATGCTCAGAATTGGACACAATTCCTCAGCTGAGACCTAACCAGTGATTTACAAAGTTTTAGTTAGCTTCCTTACTTTTGCACGCTATGCCTCTATTTATAAAGCTCGATATCCTGGATGTGTTTTTAGTAATTTTATCGACTTGTTCTGCTATATTCAAAGACATCTGTTCATGCACCCAATTTAAAATTGCCCCATTTCATTTACATTGCCTCACCTTATTCTTCCTCCCTGACCCCATGTCTGCACTAAATTTCATCTGCTTCATTTCCTCATTTCATCAGTCTCCCTGAATCCTTCTGACATCATCCTCATTTTTTTTTTGCATTTCCGAGTTTCTGTCACCTGAGAACATTGAAATTATGCCTTTTATATATAAGTAAATGTCACACACAAACACAATACACAGATATATATTTATGTATGTTTCCATAAAGAAGCAATGGCCCGAATACCGACCATTGGGGAGCATCACTGTATAATCCCCTCCACTGTCTGAGCAACAATAGATCACCAGTTCCCTCTGTATTCTATCCCTTAGCCAATGTCATATCCACACTGTCACTGCCTCTTGAATCCATGAGGTTCAGACTTCCTAACGAATCTATTAAATGGCATTTGATTCCACGACTTTTGATTGTTCATATACAAAGTAGCAACCGTGCTATCCGCAGCAACACTCTCCATTACTTCATCAAAGAATTTGATCAAGTTTTTCAGACATGATTTGCCACTAATATATCTTCTGGACCTTCTTGTCATTTATAAACTCATGCTATTTAAACCACAATTATCTTGTCCCAGATTACAGACTCTACAAGCTTCCCCAACATTTCAATGAGGTTAGACTGATGGGTCAGTATTTCCCGGGTGTAGCCTATCTCTACTGTTTTGAACAGGGTGTAGAATTTGCAACACTTCAGTCCTCTGACATCACTGCCATATCCAAGGAGGATTGGACGATTCGGGCCAGTGGCTCCGCTATTTCCAATATTCCTTCCCTCAGCAACCCTCATACATCCCATCTAGACTGGATAATTGTTTATTGCGGTACAGAAAGTGTTGGATTGAAAGGTGTTGACCGAACTTGTTTGTTCAGTGACTGTAATTAATGTAAGTCTCCATGGACCCTAATTGTGTCATTGGAGGGTTTCCCACTTCTATTAATACAGGACTCCTTCCAATGTGTTATCCCATAGTATCAGCAGGAGCCTCCACCGCGCCCACCCCCACCTCCATCCCTCTCACCGGCACTGACAGGGATAAGTGGCTCCAGAGAGAGGGAGAGGATAGATCAGAATCTGAGAACAATCGATTGGAATGTGACAACAATGGGTCAGAATCTGAGAACAATCGATTGGAATGTGACAACAATGGAGAGGAGTTTCTCGTGGGCTTCTGACTATCTTTCTACAAATTATCATCGGCTTTCTTTACAATATCGGATCTATTTCGCGCTTTTGACTATTCAAACGATTTACTATCCGCTCCTCATTATTGTTGGTGTCCCTGGTAAGTCTCTCTCTACCTAGCTATTAATGTTATAACCGATGATTAACTTCAGTACTGTTCTTGTCAATTACTCTGCCCTTCTTGCGAATATTATTGTTCCTGGTAAACCTCTCTATCCAGTTATTAGAACTATAGATCATGTTTCACTGAATTGCTCTTCCTTTTATTTAAATATTGGGAATACTAAATCCACTGCCATCGGTTTCTGTCACAAATTCTGTCCCTGTCCACCGACTCTATCACACTCCCTGTCCAATGTCTGAGAACAAACCAGACTCTTCACAACGTCAGCGATTCCTTTCATCCTAAGCTAAGTTCCAATTCAATATCCTGTCGATCACTAACCCTGCCTACAGCCACCTCTATAATTTTGTTCATTTCCACATCTCCTTCAGTTCATCTACTTATAAACCCTCAGCCGTGCCTTTCTTAGATCCACACTTGATGATTCCAATGTCTTCCTGGTCATGCTCACAATAACAAAGCTCGATAAACTGCAGCTCATTCAGAAATCTACTGGCTGCATCACAGCTCACACCCAGTCCAGATCACCCATCACCCCTGTACTCACTCACATAACCTACCTCCCAGTCTGGCAATGCTACAATTTTAATATAATCATACTTGCATTAAAAGCTCTAAATGGCCTCAACCTTCCAATTATCCCCATTCCCCTGTCCGTTTCCCATATTCCTTCCATTTGTTCTATTTGAAGTGTTTGCCATTTCTCGTTTTGAAGTGAATTTCATTAGCTATGGATCTGTCTCTGACTCTGATTTGGTCTCAGTACTATCACTGGTGCTGGTGCAGTGGAATCCACACTGATGGGCAGTTCTGGTGTGGCCGACACAGTTCTCATTCTGGACAGGGCACGAGTCCAAGAGTACCCTGCATGGACTGGCAGACTGAACAGGGGTCTGGATGGCATATCAACAACCTATTCCAGCAGCTTGGAAACTTGGCCGATGCATGTTCACTGACCGCCTGTGTTAGTCACTGTCAGTTAAGCATCCATTCAGCTGGCACAAGGAATCCCCTCTGGGGTTATTTAAAAGGACCGAGCATCCAACTTGCAGGTGAGGGCATTTGACTTACCTTTGCTATTGTAAAGTTAGTGGAGGTGCTGTGGATGGTTTTCTGGAGTTTGTGTTGTGAGCTGCTGCAGACATTCAGAGAGGACAGAGGATTTAGTGATCCAACTCTGGACGAGGTATCGGGACTGTAGTTACAGTGTCTCTGGGTCTGTAACATGATCAACAAATGGAGCAGAGGCTGCAGAGAGGGAAAGCTCTGGATGGGAACCAAATGAGGTCAGTGGAGAGTTAGGATGTATGAACGAAAGCCTGTAAGGAACGAGATAATGAAGTCAGCGTGACTAAGGGAAAGAGTAGGCAGGGAGCAGATGATGAAAGCAAAGGGACTGGTGTTTTGAGGTGTATTTGTTTTAATGCAAAAAGTGTAGTAGGTAAGGCAGATGAGCTTAGGGCCTGCATTAGTACCTGGGAGTATGATGTGATTGCTGTTACTGAGACTTGGTTAAGGGAAGGGCATGATTGGCAACTAAATATCCCAGGATACCGATGCTTCAGGCATGATAGAGAGGGAGGTAAAAGGGGTGGAGGAGATGCATTACTGGTCAAAGAGGATATCACAGCTGTGCTGAAGGAAGGCACTATGGAGGACTCGAGTCGTGAGGGAATATGGGCAGAACTCAGAAATAGGAAGGGTGTGGTAACAATGTTGGGGCTGTACCACAGGCCTCCCAACAGCGAGCGTGAGATAGAGGTACAAATATGTAAACAGATTATGGAAAGCTGTAGGAGCAACAGGGTGGTGGTGACAGGAGATTTTAATTTTAGAACATAGAACATTACAGCGCAGTACAGGCCCTTCAGCCTTGGATATTGCGCCGACCTGTGAAACCATCTGACCTACACTATTCCATTTTCATCCTTATGTCTATCCAATGACCACTTAAATGCCCTTAAAGTTGGCGAGTCGACTACTGTTGCAGGCAGGGCGTTCCACGCCCCTACCACTCTCTGTGCAAAGAAACTACCTCTGACATCTGTCCTATATCTATCACCCCTCAACTTAAAGCCATGTCCCCTCGTGTTTGCCATCACCATCCGAGGAAAAAGGCTCTCACTACCCACCCTATCTAACCCTCTGATTATCTTATATGTCTCTATTAAGTCACCTCTTCTCCTCCTTCTCTCCAACGAAAACAACCTCAAGTCCCTCAGCCTTTCCTCGTAAGACCTTCCTTCCATACCAGGCAACATCCTAGTAAATCTCCTCTGCACCTTTTCCAAAGCTTCCACATCCTTCCTACAATGCGGTGACCAGAACTGCACGCAATACTCCAGGTGCGGCCGCACCAGAGTTCTGTACAGCTGCAGCATGACCTCGTGGCTCCTAAACTCGATCCCCCTACTAATAAAAGCTAACACACCATATGCCTTCTTAACAGCTCTATTAACCTGGGTGGCAACTTACAGGGATTTATGTACCTCGAAACCAAGATCTCTCTGCTCATCTACACTACCAAGTATCTTCGCATTAGCCCAGTATTCTGCAATCCTGTTACTCCTTCCGAAGTGAATCACCTCACACGTTTCCGCATTAAACTCAATTTGCCATCTCTCAGCCCAGCTCTGCTGCCTATCTATGTCCCTCTGTAACCTACAACATCCTTCGGCACTATCCACAACTCCACCGACCTTCGTGTCATCCGCAAATTTACCAACACACCCTTCTATACCCTCAAATAAAAGCAAAATACTGCGGATGCTGGAAATCTGAAACAAAAACAAGAAATGCTGGATTCACTCAGCAGGTCTGGCAGCATCTGTGGAAAGAGAAGCAGAGTTAACGTTCCGAAGAAGGGTCACTGACCCGAAACGTTAACTCTGCTTCTCTTTCCACAGATGCTGCCAGACCTGCTGAGTGAATCCAGCATTTCTTGTTTTTGCTTCTGTACCCTCATCCAGGTCATTTATAAAAATGACAAACAGCAGTGGCCCCAAAACAGATCCTTGCGGTACACCACAAGAAACTATACTCCAGGATGAACATTTACCATCAACCACCACCCTCTGTCTTCTTTCAGCTAGCCAATTTCTGATCCAAAGCACTAATTCACCTTCAATCCCATACTTCTGTATTTTCTGCAATAGCCTACCGTGGGGAACTTTATCAAACGCCTTACTGAAATCCATATACACCACATCCATGGCTTTACCCTCATCCACCTGTTTGGTCACCTTGTCAAAAAACTCAATAAGGTTTGTGAGGCACGACCTACACTTCACAAAACCGTGCTGACTATCTCGAATGAACTTATTCTTTTCAAGATGATTATAAATCCTATCTCTTATAACCTTTTCCAACATTTTACCCACAGCCGAAGTAAGACTCACAGGTCTATAATTACCAGGGCTGTCTCTACTCCCCTTCTTGAACAAGGGGACAACATTTGCTATCCTCCAGTCTTCTGGCACTATTCCTGTCTACAATGACGACATAAAAATCAAGGACAAAGGCTCTGCAATCTCCTCCCTGGCTTCCCAGAGAATCCTAGGATAAATCCCATCTGGCCCAGGGGACTTATCTATTTTCAAACTTTCCAAAATTGCTAACACCTCCTCCTTGTGAACCTCAATCCCATCTAGCCTAGTAGTCTGTATCTCAGTATTCTCCTCGACAACATTTTCTTTCTCCACTGTCAATACTGACGAAAAATATTCATTTAACACTTCCCCTATCTCCTCTGATTCCACACGCAACTTCCCACTACTATCCTTGATTGGCCCTAACCTATCTCCAGTTATTCTTTTATTCCTGATATACCTATAGAAAGCCTTAGGGTTTTCTTTGATCCTATCCGCCAATGGCTTCTCGTGTCCTCTCCTTGCTCTTCTTAGCTCTCCATTTAGATCTTTCCTGGCTAGCTTGTAACTCTCAAGCGCCTTAACTGAGCCTTCACGTCTCATACTAACATAAGCCTTCTTCTTCCTCTTGACAAGCTCTTCAACTTCTTTAGGAAACCACGGCTCCCTCACTCGACAACTTCCTCCCTGCCTGACAGGTACATACTTATCAAGGACACGCAGTAGCTGCTCCTTGAATAAGCTCCACATTTCGATTGTGCCCATCCCCTCCAGTTTCCTTCCCCATCCTACGCATCCTAAATCTTGCCTAATCGCATCATAATTTCCTTTCCCCCAGCTATAATTCTTGCCCTGCTGGATATCACTGTCCCTGCCCATCGCTAAGGTAAACCTAACCGAATTGTGATCACTATCACCAAAGTGCTCACCAACTTCTAAATCTAACACCTGGCCGGGTTCATTACGCAGTACCAAATCCAATGTGGCATCGCCCTTGGTTGGCCTGTCTACATACTGTGTCAGAAAACCCTCCTGCACACACTGGACAAAAACTGACCCATCTAAAGTACTCGAACTATAGTATTTCCAGTCAATATTTGGAAAGTTAAAGTCCCCCACAACCACTACCCTGTTACTCTCGCTCCTGTCAAGAATCATCTTTGCTATTCTTTCCTCTACATCTCTGGAACTATTTGGAGGTCTATAGAAAACTCCCAACAGGGTGACCTCTCCTCTCCTATTTCTAACCTCGGCCCAGACGACCTCAGTGGACGAGTCCTCAAACGTCCTTTCTGAAGCTGTAATACTCTCCTTGATTAACAATGCCACACACCCGCCCTCTTTTACCATCTTCTCTGTTCTTAGTGAAACATCTAAATCCCGGATCCCGCAACATCCATTCCTGTCCCTGCTCCACCCATGTCTCTGAAATGGCCACAGCATTGAGTGGGATTCACTTAATGTTAGAGATCTAGATGGAGCAGAATTTGTAAGGAGCATCCAGGAGGGTTTTCTGGAGCAGGATGGAAATAGTCCAACTCGGGAAGGGGCCATACTGGATCTGGTGTTGGGGAATGAGCCCGGCCAGGTGGTTGACGTTTCAGTAGGGGACTACTTTGGGAATAGTGATCACAATTCCGTAAGTTTTAGAATACTCATGGGCAAAGACGAGAGTGGTCCTAAAGGAAGAGTGCTAAATTGGGGGAAGGCCAACTATACCAAAATTCGGCAGGAGCTGGGGAATGTAAATTGGGAGCAGCTGTTTGCAGGTAAATCCACTTTTGATATGTGGGAGGCTTTTAAAGAGAGGTTGATTAGCGTTCAGGAGAGACATGTTCCTGTTGAAATGAGGGGTAGAAATGTCAAGATTAGGGAACCATGGATGACAGGTGAAATTGTGAGACTAGCTAAGAGGAAAAAGGAAGCATACATAAGGTCTAGGCGGCTGAAGAAAGACGAAGCTTTGAAAGAATATCGGGATTGTAGGCGCAATCTGAAACGAGGAATTAAGAGGGCTAAAAGGGGTCATGAAATATCTTTAGCAAACAGGGTTAAGGAAAATCCCAAAGCCTTTTATTCATATATAAGGAGCAAGAGGGTAACTAGAGAAAGGATTGGCCCAATCAAGGACAAAGGAGGAAAGTTATGCGTGGAGTCAGAGAAAATGGGTGAGATTCTGAACGAGTACTTTGCATCGGTATTCACCGAGGAGAGGGACATGACGGATGTTGAGGTTAGGGACAGATGTTTGATTACTCTAGGTCAAGTCGGCATAAGGAGGGAAGAAGTGTTGGGTATTCTAAAAGGCATTATGGTGGACAAGTCCCCAGGTCCGGATGGGATCTATCCCAGGTTTCTGTGGGAAGCGAGAGAGGAAATAGTTGGGGCCTTAACAGATATCTTTGCAACATCCTTAAACACGGGTGAGGTCCCGGAGGACTGGAGAATTGCTAATGTTGTCCCCTTGCTTAAGAAGTGTAGCAGGGAAAATCCAGGTAATTATAGACCGGTGAGTCTGACGTCAGTGGTAGGGAAGCTGCTGGAGAAGATACTGAGGGATAGGATCTATTCCCATCTGGAAGAAAATGGGCTTATCAGTGATAGGCAACATGGTTTTGTGCAGGGAAGGTCATGTCTTACCAACTTTGAGGAAGTGACAAAGTTGATTGATGAGGAAAGGGCTGTAGATGTCATATACATGGACTTCAGTAAGGCGTTTGATAAGGTTCCCCATGGTAGGCTGATGGAGAAAATGAAGGCGCATGGGGTCCAAGGTGTACTAGCTAGATGGATAAAGAACTGGCTGGGCAACAGGAGACAGAGAGTAACAGTGGAAGGGAGTTTCTCAAAATGGAGACGTGTGACCAGTGGTGTTCCACAGGGATCTGTGCTGGGACCACTGTTGTTTGTGATATGCATTAATGATTTGGAGGAAAGTATAGGTGGTCTGATTAGCAAGTTTGCAGACGACACTAAGATTGGAGGAGTAGCAGATAGTGAAGGGGACTGTCAGAGAATACAGCAGAATATAGATAGATTGCAGAGTTGGGCAGATAAATGGCAGATGGAGTTCAATCAGGGCAAATGCGAGGTGATGCATTTTGGAAGATCCAATTCAAGAGTGAACTATACAGTAAATGGAAAAGTCCTGGGGAAAATTGATGTACAGAGAGATTTGGGTGTTCAGGTCCATTGTTCCCTGAAGGTGGCGACGCAGGTCAATAGAGTGGTCAAGAAGGCATACGGCATGCTTTCCTTCATTGGACGGGGTATTGAGTACAAGAGTTGGCAGGTCATGCTCCAGTTGTATAGGACTTTGGTTCGGCCACATTTGGAATACTGCGTGCAGTTCTGGTCGCCACATTACCAAAAGGATGTAGATGCTTTGGAGAGGGTGCAGAGGAGGTTCACCAGGATGTTGCCTGGTATGGAGGGCACTAGCTATGAAGAGAGGTTGAGTAGATTAGGATTATTTTCATTCGAAAGACGGAATTTGAGGGGGGACCTTATTGAGGTGTACAAAATCATGAGAGGTATAGACAGGGTGGATAGCAAGAAGCTTTTTCCCAGAGTGGGGGATTCAATTACAAGGGGACACGAGTTCAAAGTGAGAGGGGAAAAGTTTAGGGGGGATATGCGTGGAAAGTTCTTTACGCAGACGGTGGTGGGTGCATGGAACGCATTGCCAGCGGAGGTGGTAGACGCGGGCACGATAACGTCTTTTCAGATGTATCTAGACAGATACATGAATGGGCAGGAAGTAAAGAGATACAGACCCTTGGAAAATAGGCGACAGGTTTAGATAGAGGATTTGGATCGGCGTAGGCTTGGAGGGCCGAAGGGCCTGTTCCTGTGCTGTAATTTTCTTTGTTCTTTGTTCTTTGTTCTTTGTAAAGAGGGAGGGGGCTTTCCGCTACCCATCCCGGGTTTCCCAAGAGCACTTTTCCTACCTGCACCTAACCCAGGAGCAGTGTGTGAGGTGACTCTATTTCAATAAGGAGGTGGTCACATAGCAGTGTCCCCTCCTGTAACACGACCTGGAGCCTCACACCAGGGTGAGGACGGAGCTGTCCATAGCCATTAAGGTCACAGTTTCATTGAACTTCTATGTATCAGGATCTTCCTATGCAGCAGCGTGTGACGTATCCATTGTCTATCTCTATGCTGTCCAATGATGTATCTGCTGGTTAATGGAGGCCATCTATGTCGGGTGAGGTGAATATATAATTTTCACCTCCGCAGGGTGAAGCAGGGTGAGAGGTCCCGTGGCTTTGTCAGGGTAGCGGGATTCCTGCTGGTGGAGGTGGCTCTGCGCGGCCCGAATGTCAACGGGGAGAGGTACAGGAACTGAAAGAACTCTCACTCCATTAATGTACAGTTAATGTGTGAGCATGCCCAGTACATCATGTTGGTCAATGTCCACATCCTGTCAGCAGTCATCACACCTTCATTCTGAAGCAGGCAGCCAGTCCCAACACTTCGGGCCTCTCTGCAGAACCAGAATGTGGCTCCTCGGAGACAATGACTACCTCACTCTGTGCATCAATCCTAATTCTACCCCCAGCATGAATGCCAACAAACCGCATGAAAATAACCCGTGTGTAACGTGAGCAATGGAGTCACCAGGAACATGGTGGAACAGACCATCGGTGTGATGAAGCAATGCTTCCGACGTCTGAACCGCTCGGGGGGAGCCCTCCAGTACTCACTGGAGCAGGTGTCCAAGTTCATGGTGTTCTGCTGCATCCTTCATATCATCACCATCATGAGGACACAGGCATTGGCACCTGGAATCCGGAGGCTACCTCAGGAGGAGGAGTGAGGGAGGATATTTCCTGGATGCCTTTGAACCGGGCAGGCTGTCGGAGAGACCCTGCTAGAATTTCGGTTCCCACAGGACAACTTCCCTTTCCCACCATGGATCCTCCATTCTCCCCCATTACACCCATCTGAGAGGCCCCATCACAGTGTCCTGCAATAAAAAAATACCAACAAAAACCTTTTCATTGACATCTTTATCCAATAACACATCCAATTATACAAACAAAGCTGAACCATTCACCCTTGAATATTCCCTTAGTGCCTGCCTTGTGGAACCCTCGACTTGCCTCGTGCTCCTACACAGTGTTTCCCCAGTGACTGCAGCATGGCTGGTGGAAGGCTGCTAACTTTCGCTGGGGGAGACTGCAGATGGCCTTGCAGGACGTCCTCGAGCAGCTCAGGGCCTTGAGGGCACGGATTCAGACTGCACCACCACGACATGGACAGCAGCAGCCTGGGCTGGCTAATGGGTAACAGCAAGGACATTGGTGGAGTGCCAGTGAAAGGAGAACAAATACTGTCATCCTGAGAGAGGACAGCAGGTTCATACTCCACGGAGACACTGTCACTCCCACGGGGCGACATCTCAGTAATCTCAGTAATCTACTGGATCACAGATTGCTGGACTGTTGTGAGAGCCTGCAAACCCCTTTGTGCAGTGAGATCCACAGCCATGATGACAGCAGTCTGATCCTGCATGGCAGCAAGCAGTCTGAGTTTCCACTGCATCACAGAGACGTTGGGTGTCTGCCATCTGTGCTGCAGTGGAAGCTGAGACAATGGTCACCAGACACTGCATCAAGGCTGGGTCCGCTAGTGCTGTCATGGAGTTAGTGACCACTTCCACAGGGGAAAAAATGGGCTTCAAGCTCTGTGCAATGTCCTGTGCCATGTTGGAGCTGGACTCCTCCATGTTCTTTGATAGTGACAACAGACTGTCTGACAATACTGTCAATGGACAAAGTATCTCAGTGTCCATATCCATCATCATTCTCCTGTATGCTGCTCCAGCAAAGTTCATATCTGAGTCCTGTGTATTATAACTCATTTGTGACATTGCCCTCCGGTCATCTGACGCATGAACTATCCTTTCCCCCTGGCCTGGCGGCAGCTCACTCGTGCTCGGTAACTCACCACGTGTAGATTCTGACTCTTTACCAGCCTCGAAAGCACACACAGTGTAGTTATTTGATCTGTTGTCTGTGAGTATCAGACCAAGTGATGGGGCTTCACCATCAGTGCTGTGCTGCTGCTCTCGCTCTGTCTCCTGGAGCTGCTGTGACTGGGAAGCTGGCAGTTTTCAGTTATCGTTGGAAAGTATAAATCAGAATTGGAAGGTTGGGGTGTGGGATTGGGGGTGGGATGGAAAGCAGGAGGTCCATGGTCCCACCATCTGCAGCTTGTACATCATCCCAGACAGCAGGATGAGGGGGAGGTGGGAGATAAGAAGGGACATCAGGCAGGTGCATAGCATCATCCTGAATGCTGTCGGCGAGGCCGGATGCCACGGGCTCTGTGACAGCCAGTCCCATGATGTGGAGAACCATCTCCTCCCTCAGGCTCAGGGGATGAAGATATGCCTGGCCCCCGCTAGTTCACTTCTGCCCCCTGTGATTATGGGCCACCTTGTCCTGTCAGAGAGGGGGTGGAATATCAGTAATTGTGTTTCACAGTGTTTGTGTGATGTGCCTTCCATAGCTCAATAGCTGGTGGTATGTGGAGACAGTGAGATGTGGGTGTGAGGCTGGTATCAGTGGAAGGTGTGTGAGGGTGAGGTGGAGTATGTGAATGTTATGTGTGAGTCCTGAGTGTTAGGGACAGCTGATGGGTGAGTGATGGGGTGAGGTACATTGAGCAGTGTGAGAGGTTGAAAGATATTATTGAATCTGCTTCCATCATGTTTTCAGGCAATGAATTCCAGATCCCAACAACTTGCTGTGGAAGAAAATTCTCCTCATTTCACCTCTGGTTCTTTGTCAATTACCTTCAATCTGTGTCTTCTTAATACTGCACTTTCTGACACTGGAAACAGTTTCACATTAATTACCCTATCAAAACCCCTCATGATTTTGAATTCCATATTAAATCTCCCCTTACCCGTCAGTGCTCTAAAACGAATAATCCCAGCTTTTCAAATTTCTCAACGTAAATGAATTCCCAGATCCCTGGTACCATTCCAGAAAATCACCTCAGTATCTTCACTAAGTCCTTGACATCCATACCAAACCGTGGTGATCAGAATTGGACACAATTCTCCAGCTGGGACCTAACCAATGATGTATAAACATCAGCATTTCCTCCAGAGTTTTATTACTCTGTATCTCTCTCTCTAACACCAAAGACACGACATGTTACCTTCTAAGATCTGTGTGTGTACACGCCACTTCTCTCTAATCCTTCATCCGCTTTATAATGGTACCATTGAGTTTATATTGTTTCACCTCATATTTCCTACCCAAATGTCTCACTTCACACTTCACTGTGTTAAATTACATCTGCCATGTTCCTGTCCATTTTACCAGTCAGTCTCTGTCCTCCTGAAGTCTGTTACTATCCTTCAGACTGTTTATTAACATTTCTGAGTTTCCTGCCCTCTGAAAACTTTGACATTATCCTGTCTGTACACAAGCCCATTGCATTAACATTCAGCAACAGTGATTCCAACAGTAACCCTGCGGAACCCCACTGTGTACTTCCCTCCAGACTGATCAACAACCATTCTCGACTACTGTCTGCTTTATGTCACTGACCTAATTTCCTGCATGCTGACATTGAAAATAAAAAAGGACTTCCATTTATGTAACGCCTTCATGATCACTGCATGTCCCAAAGCGATTTACAACCAAGGAGTAGTTTTTAACGTTTAGTCAGTCTTGTAAATGCAGGAAAAACAAAGTCAATTCCCGCACAGCAAGATCCCACAAGTAGCAGTGTGATCATGATCAGATCTGTTTTTGTGATGTTGAATTGAGGGGTAAATGTTGACCAGGACACTGGAAATAATTCCCCTGACCTTCAAAATAATTCCATGGGATCTTTACATCCACCTGAGTGGGCAACACGGGGCCTGGCTTTACCTTTTCATTGATAAGGCGGTACCTCTGACAGTGAAACACTCCCTCAGTACTGCACTGCAGTGTCAGCCTTGATTTTTGTGATCAAGTCCTGCAGTGACACTTGATCCTAGACGCTTGTGATTGAAAAGGGAGAGAGCGACAAACTGAGCCTCTGCTGACATTGGTCCTTTAATCCCATGTGTTTCTAATTTGGTAACACGGCTGTTATGTGGTAATTTATCAAACAGCTGCTGAAAGGATAGGAATATTGGGAAAGTACAGGCTGGAACAATCATAGAATCATAGAATAGCACAGCCCTGAATGATGTCATTCGGCCCATCAAGTCAGTGCTGAACCCTTTCAAAGAACAATCCAGTTAGTCCCACTCCCTGACTCTTTCACTATATCCGAACATTTTTTCTTCTTCAGATATTTATCCAATTCCCTTTTGGGATATACTATAGAATCTGTATCCATCAGCCTATCAGACAGTGCATCCCAAATCCAAACCACTCAGAAACAAAAATCCTCATGTCTGCTTCTTTTACCAATCGCCTTAAATCTATGTCTCTGATTACCGGTCCCTTGGACATTGGAAACAGTTTCTCTTTATTTAATTTATCTAAACCCTTCCTAATGTTAAACAGCTCAATCGAATCTCCTCTGAAAGTTCTCTGCTCGAAGCAGAACAACCCCAGCTACATAACTGTCATCCCTCATGCCTGCACAAATTCTCGTAAGACAGTTCTGTACCCTCTCCGAAGGCTTCATGTCCTTCCTAAAGTGTGGTTCCCAGTATTCGACACAAGACTTCAGGTGCAGCTGAACTAGTATTTTATATATGTTTCACATAATGTCCTTGCTTTTGCTTTTTTTGCCTCTATTTATAAAACCGAGGATCCCATATATTTATTAACGGTTTGGCTGCAAAGATTTGTGTACAAATACTCCAGGTGTCTCTGTTGTTTCACCACCTTTATAGTTATACCATTTAACTTGTATTGTCTCTCCTCATTCCTCCTTTCAAAATGTATTACCTCACACATCTGCAATGCCAATCAAATATTGAGAAGATTGAAGACATTGTTTTCTGTCTCTGCTTCAAATATTTCCTAGCGACACACTCCATCCCTCTCCTTTGTAAATGTTTGAGACGAAAAGCCAAACTGGTCACACACTTTGTTACATAGTTAACCTTGAGATGCTTTGCGATGAGCTTCTGACCAAATATTCACACCATCAGTAAAATGGCTTATTTCCACCCGCGGTGGAGTTGCATTTCTGGTTAAAAAGGAAAGTAATACAATAGTGAGGAAGGATATGAGAGCTGATGATGTGGAGTCTGTATGGGTAGAGGTGAGAAACACTCAGGGGCAAAAAACGTTAGTGGGGGTTATATATAGACCCCCAAACTGTGGTGGTGATGTGGGAATGGTCTTAAACAGGAAATTAGAGATGCATGCGATAAAGCAACATCTGTAATTATGGGTGACTTAAATCTTCATATAGATTGGTCAAAGCAAATTTGTCACAATAACGTCGAGGAGGAATTACTGGAGTGTATTCGGGATGGTTTTCTGGACCAATATGTTGAGGAACCAACTAGAGAACAGGCCATCCCAGACTGGGTATTGTGTGAAGAGAGAGGAATAATTGACAATCTAGTTTTGTGAAATCCCTTGAGGATGAGCGACCATAATATAATAGAATATGTCATGAAGAAAGCCAACAGTGACGTCAGAGGAGAGCTGCAAGCTGATTGGTTGGGTGAGTAGCAGCTATTAGTACATGTAGATATCTTTAAAAAAGTGAAAAGTTTATTTTTTTGGGAAAATAACTCTGGTGATAAGGTGAGTACTACTGAAGTGTTTCTTTTTTTAATTCAGTGTAGTTTATTAAGAATCTTAGATTGAAGTGGATAGAAAAAGGCCCCTCATGTAATTAGTATTTTTTTTAAAATTAAGGGTGTAACTAATTAGTCTAAGGGTAGGTCATGACAGGAGAGCTCCGCCCCGTGATCTGCTCCTCCTGCCCTTTGTGGGAAATCAGGGATGCTTCCAGTGTCCCTAGTGAGCATGTGTGCAGGAAGTGGATCCATCTGCAACTACTGGCGACCCGCATTATGGAGATGGAGCTGCAGGAGAATTCACTGTGGAGCATCCATAATGCTGAGGAAGTCGTGGATAACATGTTTAGCGAGGTGGTCACACCGCAGATAATAGCTGCACAGGCAGAAAAGGGATGTGTGACCACCAGACAGAGTAGTAGGCACAGGCAGGTAGTGCAGGAGTCCCCTGTGGCCACCACCTCTCAAACAGATAGACCGCTTTGGATACTGTTGGGGGGGATGACCTCCCAGGGGAAAGCAGCAACAGCCAGGCCCATGGGACCACAGAGGGCTCTGCCTCACAGCAGGGCAGGAAAAGGGGTGTAAGAGCTATCGTGATAGGAAATTCTATCGTAAGAGGTGCAGGTAGGCGTTTCTGTGGCCGCAAAAGAGGCATCAGGATGGTATGTTGCCTCCCTGCTGCGAGGGTCAAGGATGTCTCGGAGTGGCTGCAGGAAATTCTGGAAGGAGAGAGTGAGCAGCCAGAGGTCGTGGTCCATATTGGTGCTAACGACATAGACAGGAAGAGAGTAAAGGTCCTGCAAAGTGAATATAGGGAGTTAGGCAGAAGGTTAAAAAGTAGAACCTCTAGGGGTAATCTCAGGATTTGGCCTAACCATCAGCCTCAAGAAAATGAACATCATGGGACAGGATGTCAGAAATCCTCCATCCATCAATATCGGCGGCCACGCTCTGGAAGTGGTTCAAGAGTTCACCTGCCTAGGCTCAACTGTCACCAGTTACCTGTCTCTAGATGCAGAAATCAACAAGCGCACGGGAAAGGCTTCCACTGCTATGTCCAAACTGGCCAAGAGAGTGTGGCAAAATGGCGCACTGACACGGAACACAAAAGTCCGAGTATATCAAGCCTGTGTCCTCAGTACCTTGCTCTATGGCAGCGAGGCCTGGACAACGTATGTTAGCCAAGAGCGACGTCTCAATTCAGTCCATCTTCACTGCCTCCGGAGAATACTTGGCATCAGGTGGCAGGACCGTATCTCCAACACAGAAGTCCTCGAGGCGGCCAACATCCCCAGCTTATACACACTACTGAGTTAGCGGCGCTTGAGATGGTTTGGCCATGTGAGCCGCATGGAAGATGGCAGGATCCCCAAAGAAACTTTGTACAGCGAGCTCGCCACTGGTATCAGACCCACCGGCCGTCCATGTCTCTGCTTTAAAGACGTCTGCAAATGCGACATAAAGTCCTGTGACATTGATCACAAGTCGTGGGAGTCAGTTGCCAGCGATCGCCAGAGCTGGCGGGCAGCCATAAAGGAGGGGCTAAAATGTGGCGAGTCGAAGAGACTTCACAGTTGGCAGGAAAAAAGGCAGAAGCGCAAGGGGAGAGCCAACTATGTGACAGCCTCGACAGACAAATGTTTCTGCAGCACCTGTGCGAGAGCCTGTCACTCGAGAATTGGCCTTTTTAGCCACTCCAGGCGCTGCTGCACAAACCACTGACCACCTCCAGGCGCTTACCCATTGTCTCTCGAGGTAAGGAGGCCAAAGACAAAGAGGAAGAAGAATCTCAGGATTACTCCCTGTGCCACGTGCTCGTGAGGATAGGAATAGGAGGATTAAGGAAATGAAAGTGTGGCTGAAGAGCTGGTGTAGGCGGGAGGGCTTCAGCTACTTGGATCATTTGGATCTCTTCTGGTGCAGAGGTGACCTGTTGAAGAGGGTCGGATTGCATCTAAACTAGAAGGGGACCAATATCCTTGCGGGGAGGTTTGTTAGTACGACTCGGGAGGGTTTAAATTAGTCTTGCAGAGAGGTGGGACTCAAAGTAGTAGTCTCTCCGATGACATAGTTAAGGTAAATGTAGAGGTTAATGCAAGCAAGTCCAGTAGGCGGGCCTGGCAGTGGCCTGACAGGGAGCGTGGAAGGTCTGGTCGACTAAACTGCAAGTGGTTAGCACCGCAGCCTCACAGCTCCAGGGACCCGGGTTCGATTCTGGGTACTGCCTGTGCGGAGTTTGCAAGTTCTCCCTGTGTCTGCGTGGGTTTCCTCCGGGTGCTCCGGTTTCCTCCCACATGCCAAAGACTTGCACGTTGATAGGTTAATTGGCCATTATAAATTTCCCCTAGTATAGGTAGGTGGTAGGGAAATATATAGGGACAGGTGGGGATGTGATAGGAATATGGGATTAGTGTAGGATTAGTATGAATGTGTGGTTGATGGTTGGCACAGACTCGGTGGGCCGAAGGGCCTGTTTCAGTGCTGTATCTCTAAACTAAACTACTTTAATGCAAGAGGCCTTACAGCTAAGGCAGATGAACTCAGAGCATGGATCAGTACATGGGATTGTGTTATTATAGCTATGACAGAAACGTGGTTGAGGGATAGGCAAGACTGGCGGCTCAATGTTATGGTGTCCCGATGCTTCAGTCGGAGGGAAGAGAGGATGGGGAGTTGCACAATTGATTAGGGAGCACATCACGGCAGTAGTTAGAGAGGATATCCCGCGGGGAAAGTCCAGTGAGGCCAAATGAGTGGAGCTTAGAAATAAGCAAGTGGTGATCTCTTTGATGGGATTATACTATAGGCCCCCCAATAGTCAGAGGGAATTGGAGGAGCATATATGCAGGGAAATCACAGATAGGTGTAGGAATTATAGGGTTGTAATAGTAAGTGATTTTAACTTTCCTAATATTGACTGGGACTGCCTTGGTGCTAAGGGATCAGATGGGCAAGAATTTGTTAAGTGTGTCCAGGATAGTTTTATGAAACAGTATATGGATGGCCCTACGAGAGAAAAGGCTACACTCGACCTCCTCTTTGGAAATGAGGATGGGCAGGTGGATGATGTGTCAGTGAGGGAGCACTTTGGGACCAGTGACCATAACTCTATTAGCTTCAAGATAGTTATGGAAGAGGAAGGACTGGTCCTCAGGTTGAAGTCCTAAATTGGAGGAAGGTTAATTTTGATAGCATCAGACAGGAACTCTCAAAAGTTGAATGAAAGGGCTGTGTACAGGTAACGGGACGTCTGGCAAGTGGGAGGCTTTTAAAAGTGAGATAGGAAGAGTTATGGGCCGGCATATTCCTGTTAGATGGAAGGGCAAGGCTGGCAAGTTTAGGGAACCTTGTTTGATGAGGGATGTTGAGTGTCTGGTCAGGACAAAGAAGGAGGCAAATGTCAGGTATAGGCAGCGGGGATCAAACGAGTCCCTCCAGGAAAAGAGTGGATGTAGGAGTGCACTCAAGAAAGAAATTAGGAGGGAGAAAAGGGGCCATGAGATTTCCCTGGCAGATAAGATAATGGAGAATCCTAAAATATTCTATAAGTATATTAAGAGTAAAAGGGTAGCTCGGGTGAGAGTCGGTCCCCTTAAGGATCAGTGTGATAATCTACTTGTGCAGCCACGGGAAATGGGCGAGGTCTTAAATGTATACTTCTCGTCTTTATTTACCATGGAGATGACATGGAAGCTACTGAGTTCAAGGGAGGGAACAGCGATATCCTGGAGCATATGAACATTGCAAAGGAGGCGGTGTTGGAGGTTTTGAAGCGCATTAAGGTAGATAAATCCCCAGGGCCTGACCAGGTGTATCCTAGGATGCTATGGGAAGAAAGGAAGGATATTCCTGGAGCCCGAGCAGAGATTTCTACATTATCGTTAGCCATGGGAGAGGTACAGGAAGACCGGAGGATAGCTAATGTTGTGCCTTTATTTAATAAGGGCAGCAGTGATAAGCCAGGGAACTACAGGCCGGTGAGCCTTCCATCAGTGATGGGAAAGTTATTGGAAGGGATTCTGACAGACAGGGTTTATATGCATTTGGAAAGGCAACGTCTGATTAGAGATAGTCAGCATGGCTTTGTGCATGGGAATCATGTCTCAGGAATTTGATTGCGTTTTTTGAGGAGGTGACCAAAAGGATTGTCGAGGGCAGGGCGATGGACGTTTTCTACATGGACTTTAACAAGGCCTTTGACAAGGTCCCGCATGGTCGAGTGGTCCAGAAGATTCATACACATGGGATCCAGGGTGTGCTAGCCAATTGGATACAAATTTAGCTTGGTGATCGGATGGTAGTGGGGGGTTGTTTTTCAGATTAGAGGCTGGTGACCAGTGGTGTGCCGCAGGGATTGGTTCTGGGTCCTCTCTTGTTTGTCATATATATTAATGACTTGGATGTGAATGTAGGGGGTATGATTGGTAAGTTTGCAGATGATACAAAAAATGATGGAATAGTAGAAAGTGAAGAAGCTTGTCTGAGGTTACAACAGGATATAGATAAACTTGGAAAGTGGGCAAGGGATTGGCAAATGGAATTTAATGCAGACAAGTGCGAAGTAATGCATTTTGGGAAATTAAACCAGGGCAGGACATATACAGTGAATGACAGGGCCTGGGGAGTGTTGTTGAGCAGAGAGAACTTGGGGTGCAAGTGCGAGTTCCCTGAATGTGGCAACACAGGTAGACAGGGTGGTGAAGAAGGTGTATGGCATGCTTGTCTTCATCAACTGCGGCATGGAGTACAAGAGTTGGGACGTCATGTTACAGTTGTACATAACATTGGTTATTCCGCATTTGGAGTGCAGTGTGCAGTTCTGGTCGCAACACTACAGGAAAGATGTGATTAAGCTAGAGAGGGTGCAGAAAAGATTCATAAGGATGTTGCCTGGTTTGGAGGGCTTGAGTTATAATGAGAGATTGGGTCGGCTGGGTCTGTTTTCACTGGAGCAAAGACGGCTGAGATGGGACATGATGGTGGTATATAAAATTATGAGAGGCATAGACAGAGCAGGTAGCCAGAGTCTGTTTCCCATGGTAGGGGTGACTAACACTGGAGGGCATAGATTTAAGATGAAAGGGAGTAGGTTTAAAGGGGATTAAAAGGGTAAATTTTTCACACAAAGAATATTGCGTATCTGGAATGAGCTGCCAGAGGAGGTGGTGGAGGCAGGACCAGCAGCAACATTTAAGAGTCATCTGGACAGGTATTTGAATGAGCAAAGCATAGACGGATATGGAATTAATGCAGGCACGTGGAATCAGTATAGATCGGCATTATGGTCGGCATGGACGCAGTGGGCCGAAGGGCCTGTTTCTATGCTGCACGAATCTATGACTCTAAGATGGATAGTGACGTAGTTGATTCTGAGACGAGGGTCGTGAATCTTAATAAAGGAAAGTATGAAGGTATGAGGCACGAGTTGGCTATGATGGATTGGGAAACGTTACTTAAAGGGATGATGGTGGAAAGGCAATGGCAATATTCAAAGAGTGCATTGATGAACTGCAACAATTGTTTACTGCTGTCTGGCGCAAAAGTAAAATGGGAAAGGTAGCCAAACCATGGCTTGCAAGGAAAATAAGAGATAGTATTAGATTCACGGAAGAGGCATATACATTCGACAGAAAGAAGCAACAGACCTGAGGATTGGGAGTGGTTTAGAATTCAGCAAAGGAGGACCAATGGATTGATTAATAAGGGGAAAATAAAGTACATGAGTAAGCTTGCAGGGAACATACAACCTGACTGTAAAGGTTTCTGTAGGTATGTGAAGAGGAAAGGAGTGGTTAAGAAAAATGTAGGTACTTACAGTTAGAAACATGGGAATTTATTATGGGAAACAAAGAAATGGCTAACCAACTAAATGCAGACTCTGATTCTGTCTTCAGAAAGGATGGCACAAATATCTTACCAGAAATGTTGGGGAACACAGGGTTTAGTGAGAGGAAGGAACCGAAGGAAATCAGTATTAGTAGAGAAATTGTGTTGGGGAAGTTGATGGTATTGAAGGCCGCTAAATCCTCAGGGCCTGAAAATCTACATCCCACATTACTTAAGGAAGTGACCCTAGAAATCGTGGATGCATTGGTGGTCATCTTTCAAGATTCTATAGACTTTGGAACAGTTCCAGCTGATTGGAGGGCAGCTAATGTAACCCCACCATTTAAAAAGGGAGGTAGAAATAAAGCAGGGCATTATAGACAAGTCAGCCTGACGTCGGTAGTGGGGAAAATTCTAGAGTCCATTATCAAAGATTTGATAGCAGAGCACTTGGAGAAAAGTGTTAGAATCGGATAGAGTCAGCATGGATTTACGAAAGGGAAATCATGCTTGATAAATCTATTAGAATTCTTCGAATATGTAACTAATAGAGTGGATGAGGGGGATCCAGATAATATGTTTTATTTGGACTTTCAGAATGCTTTCGACAAAGTCCCACATAAGAGATTAGTGAGTAAAATTAAAGCGCATGGGATTAGTGGTAGTGTATTGCGATAGATAGAACATTGGTTGGCAGATGGAAAAAAAGAGTAGTGATAAACGAATCTTTTTCCAAATGGCAGGCAGTGATTAGTGGGGTACCACAGGGATCGGTGCTAGGGCCCCAGCTATTCACACTCCATATTTATGATTTAGATGAGGGAACTAAATGTAATATCTCCAAATTTTCAGAAGACACAAAACTGGGTGGGAGGGTGAGTTGTGAGGAGGATGCAGAGAGGCTTCAGGGTGATTTGGACAAGTTGAGTGAGTGGGCTATTGCATGGCAGATGCAGTATAATGTGAATAAATGAGAGGTTATCCACTTTGTTAGCAAAAACAGGAAGGCAGATTATTATCTGAACGGCGATAAACTGAGAGAGGGGAGTATGCAACGAGACCTGGGTGTTCTCGTACACCAGTCACTGAAGGTAAGCATGCAGGTGCAACAGGCAGTAGAAAAAGGCGAATGTTATGTTGGCCTTCATAGAGTCAGGATTCTAGTACAGGAGCAGGGATGTCTTGCTGCAATTATACAGGGCTTTGGTGAGGCCGCACTTGGATATTGTGTGCAGTTTTGGTCTCCTTCTCCGAGAAAGGATGTTCCTGCTATAGCGAGAGTGCAATGAAGGTTTATCAGACTGATTCCTGGGATGCCGGGACTGACGTATGAGGAGAGATAGGATTATATTCGGAAGAGTGAAGAGGGATCTCATAGAAAATTATAACATTCTGCTACTTCCACCATTCCATCCCTCAGCAACCCTCATGCATCCCATCCAGACTGGGTAAATGATCTACTTTATTGTGGTACAAAAAGTGCTGTATTGAAAAGGGTTAACTGAATCTGTTTGTTCAGTGACTGTAATTAATGTCAGTCTCCATGGACCCTAATTGTGTCACTGGAAGTTTTCCATCTTCTATTAATAAGGGGCTCCCAAGTGTTGTCCCATAGTTTCAGCTGGAACATCAACCCCGGCACAACCACAACAGAGATCAGCGGCTCCAGAGAGAGAGAAAGGATAGATCAGAATCTGAGAACAAATGACTGGAATGTAACAACACTTGGTCAGAATCTGAGAACAATAGATTGGAATGTTAGAACAATGGATCAGAATCTGAGAACAATAGATTGGAATGTTACAACAATGGACAGGAGTTTATCCTCGGATCTTTACTACCTTTCTACATATTATGATTGGATGTCATTAAACTCTCGTATCTATCTCGCACTGAAGATTATTCAATACATTTACTATCCCATTCTGGCTATTATTGGTGTCCCTGGTAAGTCTCTCTATCTAGCTATTAATTCTATAAACCAAGTTTAACAGCATTACTGCTCCTGTAATTTACTCTGCACTTTTTGCTGCCGTTGTATTCCTGGTGAATATGTCCAGCTATTAGCTCGATAAACCATTGCCAACTTTATTGGATTTCTTGACATTTGCTCTCTCATCTTTACTGCTGTTGCTGTCTCTATTTCCCGGTAGGGCATCTGTGAACCCCGTTTCACTGAAATACTGTTCTGTTATGTAAATTTTGGGAAGACTGAAGCCAGTGTCATTGGTCTCCATCACAAACTCCATCCCCCATCTGTGAAACAAATACACCACCCTGTCCAATATCTGAGGCTGAACCAGACTGTTTGCAATCGGTGTATTCTATTTAAACCTGAGCTGAGTCCATCTCCATATTCTCTCCAGTACCAACCCTGTCTATGGCCACCTCTGTAATATCCCCCACCTCCACCTCTGTCTCAGCCAATCTGCTGCAAACACCCTCACCTGTACCTCTGTTAAATCCACACTTGCCTATTCCAATTCTATCCTGGTCACCACCCAGTTATAAACCTCCATAAACCACAGCCCATCCGGATCTCTGCTGCCTGTATCCTAACTCACACCAAATCGATCACCCATCACCCCTGTGCTCACTGATCGACATTGGCTCCTGGTCTGGCAGCACCTTAATTTTAAAATAGTCATTCTTGTGTTTGAATCCCTCCATGGCCTCACCCCTCCAATTAGTCCCATTCTCCTGCCCATTCTCTTATTCCTGAAAATGTTTTGACTTCAATCTTTTCTCATTTCTCCTTCTGAAGTGAATCCCTACCCCACTGTATCTGTCCCGAGCCACTATTTTAGACTCCACAGCACTACTGGTGCTGACGGTACAGAAGCTGGGATCAATAGAGAGATGTGAACTGCACAGCCAGGCACTTCTAGTGCGGCCTGCACAGTGCCCCATGCTGGGCAGGGCTCTAGCTCAATCGTACCATGTATGTGTTGTTGCTCTGAGGATGGTTTTGAATGTGATGTCAATATACCATACCGGCAGCTTTGATGTACGTCTTTGAAACTTGGTCTGTACATGTCCACTGATCGCATGTGTTAGTCACTCTCAGCTGAACATATATTCAGCAGCACGAGGAACCCCCTCTCGTATTATTTAAAAGGACCAGGCATCCAACGTACAGGTGAGGGGCTTTTGACTTACTTCTGTTATTGTAAATTTAGTGGAGGTGCTGTGGATGGTTTTCTGGAGGTTGTGTTGTGAGCTGCTGCAGACATTCAGGGAGGACAGAGGATTTGGTGACCCAACTCTGGACGAGGTATGGTCTATCAGGGGGAAACAGCAGCAGCCAGAGCAGAGGCACCACGGCTGGCACTGTTGTTCTGCAGGGAGGGACAAAGCACAGAAGAGCAATAATTATAGGGGATTCTATAGTCAGGGGCACAGATAGGCGCTTCTGTGGACATGAAAGAGACTCCATGATGGTATGTTGCCTCCCTGGTGCCAGGGTCAAGGATGTCTCTGAACGGACATGGGGCATTCTGAAGGGGAGAAGATGAACAGCCAGAGGTTGTGGTACACATCGGTACCAATGACATAGGCAGGAAGAGTGATGAGGTCCTGCAGGGGGAGTTTAGGGAGTTAGGTGGAAAGTTAAAAAACAATACCTCGGGGGTTGTAATCTCTGGTTTACTCCCTGTGCCACATGCCAGTGTGGCTAGAAATAGGAAGATAGTGCAGCTAAACACGTGGCTGAGCAGCTGGTGTAGAAGGGAGGGTTTCAGATATCTGGACCATTGGGCTCTCTTCAGGGACAGATGGGACCTGTACAAGAAGGATGGGTTCCATATAAACTGGAGGGGCACCAATATCCTTGCTGCAAGGTTTGCTCGCGTCACTCGGGAGGGTTTAAACTAGTGTGGCAGGGGGGTGGGAACCAGAGCAGTAGGACAGCTAGTGAAATAAATGAGGAGGACATAATAAAGAAGGCCAGTAGGATTAAGAGGAAAAGCAAGCAGGGAGATGTTTCTGAGCACAGCGGGACTGGTGTTCTGAAATGCATTTGTTTCAATGCGAGAAGTATAACAGGTAAGGCAGGTGAACTTAGAGCTTGGATTATTACTTGGAAATATGATGTTGTTGCTATTGCAGAGACTTGGTTGAGGGAAGGGCAGGATTGGCAGCTAAATGTTGCAGGCTTTAGAAGCTTCAGGCGGGATAGAGGGGGATGTAAAAGGGGTGACGGAGTTGCATTACTGGTTAAGGAGAATAACACAGCTGTACTGCGGGAGGACAAATCAGAGGGGTCATGCAGCGAGTCAATATGGGTGGAGCTCAGGAATAGGAAGGGTGCAGTCACGGTGTTGGAGGTTTACTACAGGCCTCCCAACAGCCAGCGGGAGGTAGAGGAGCAGATATGTAGACAGATTTAGGAAAGATGTAAAGGTAACAGGGTTGCCGTGGTGGGTGATTTTAACTTCCCCAATATTGACTGGGACTCGCTTAGTACTAGGTGCTTGGATGGGGCAGAATTTGTGAGGAACATCCAGGAGGTCTTCTTGAAACAGTATGTATATAGTCCAACAAGGGATGGGGCCATTCTGGACCTGTTATTGGGGAATGAGCTCGGCCAGGTGGTCGAAGTTTCAGTGGGGGAGCATTCCCGCAACAGTGACCATAATTCCATAAGTTTTAAGGTACTTGTGGATAAAGATAAGAGTAGTCCTCGGGTGAAGGTGCTAAATTGGGGGAAGGCTAATTATAACAAAATTAGGCAGGATCTGAAGAATTTAGAATGGGGGCGGCTGTTTGAGGGTAAATCAACATCTGACATGTGGGACTCTTTCAAACGTCAGCTGATTAGAATCCAGGACCAGCATGTTCCTGTGAGGAAGAAAGACAAGCTTGGCAAGTTTCGGGAAAGCTTGGATAACACAGGATATTGTGAGCCTCGTCAAAAAGAAAAAGGAAGCAGTTGTAAGGGCTGGATGGCGAAGAACAGACTTGAGGAATATAAAGACAGTAGGAAGTAACTTAAGCAAGGAGTCAAGAAGGCTAAAAGGGGTGATGAGAAGTCATTGGCAAACAGGATTAAGGAAAATCCCAAGGCATTTTATACATTTATAAAGAGCAAGAGGGTAACCAGGGAAAGGGTCGGCCCATTCAAGGACAGAGATGGGAATCTATGCGTGGGGCCAGAGGAAATGGGCGAGGTGCTAAATGAGTACTTTGCATCAGTATTCACCAAAGAGAAGGACTTGGTGGATGATGGGCCTAGGGAAGGGAGTGCAGATAGTCTCAGTCATCTCATTATCAATAAGGAGGAGGTGTTGCGTGTCTTGCAAAGCAATAAGATAGATAAGTCTCCAGGGCCTGACGGGATCTACCGTAGAATACTGAGGGAGGGAAGGGAAGAAATTGCTGGGGCCTTGACAGAAATCTTTGCATCCTCATTGGCTACAGGTGAGGTCCCAGAGGACTGGAGAAAAGCCAATGTTGTTCCTTTGTTTAAGAAGGGTGGCAAGGATAATCCAGGAAATTATAGGCCTGTGAGCCTTACGTCAGTGGTAGGGAAATTGTTAGAGAGGATTCTTCGGGACAGGATTTACTCGCATTTGGAGACAAACGAACTTATTAGCGAGAGACACCATTGTTTTGTGAAGGGGAGGTCGTGTCTTACTAATTTGATTCAGTTTTTTGAGGAAGTGACGAAGATGATTGATGAAGGAAGGGCATTGGATGTTATCTATATGGACTTTAGTAAAGCCTCTGACAAGGTCCCGCATGGCTGACTGGTACAAAAGGTGAAGTCACACGGGATCAGAGGTGAGCTGGCAAGATGGATACAGAAGTGGCTCGGTCATAGAAGACAGAGGGTATCATTGGATGGGTGTTTTTCTGAATGGAGGGATGTGACTAGTGGTGTTCCGCAGGGATCAGTGCTGGGACGTTTGATGTTTGTAGTATGTGCAAATGATTCGGAGGAAAATGCAGCTGGTCTGATTAGTAAGTTTGCGGAGTTGCAGATAATAATGAGGATTGTCAGAAGATACAGCAGGATATAGATCGGTTGGAGACATGGGCGGAGAAATGGCAGATGGAGTTTAATCTGGACAACTGTGAGGTAATGCATTTTGGAAGGTCTAATGCAGGTGGGAGGTATACAGTAAATGGCAGAACCCTTAGGAGTATTGACAGGCAGAGAGATCTGGGCATACAGGTCCACGGGTCACTGAAAGTGGCAACGCAGGTGGATAAGGTATTCAAGAAGGCATACAGCATGCTTGCCTTCATCGGACGAGGCACAGAGTATAAAAATTGGCATGTCATGTTGCAGCTGTACGGAACCTTACTTAGGCCACACTTGGAATTTTGCGTGCAATTCCGACTGCCACACTACCAGAAGGACGTGGAGGCTTTGGAGAGGGTACAGAGGAGGTTTACCAGGATGTTGCCTGGTCTGGAGGGCATTAGTTATGAGGAGAGGTTGGAAAAACTCGGATTTTTTTCACTGGAACGACGGAGGTGGAGGGGCAACATGATAGAGGTTTACAAAGTTATGAGCGGAATGGACAGTTTGGATAGTTACAAGCTTTTTCCCAGGGTGGAAGAGTCAGTTACTAGGCGACATAGGTATAAGGTGCGAGGGGCAAAGTTTAGAGGGAATCTGCGAGGCAGATTTTTTACACTGAGGGTGGTGAGTGCCTGGAACTTGCTGCCGGGGGAGGTGTTAGAAGCAAATACGATAGCGACGTTTGAGAGACATCTTGACAAATGCATAAATAGGAAGGGAATAGAGGGATATGGGCCCCGGAAGTGCAGAAGGTGTTAGTTTAGGCAGGCATCAAGATCGGCGCAGGCTTGGAGGGCCGAATGGTCTGTTCCTGTGCTGTACTGTAACTTGGTATTTGTTCTTGACTGTAGTTACAGTGTCCCTGGGTCTGTAACACGACCAACAAATGGAGAAGAGGCTGCAGAGAGGGGAAGCTCTGTAAAGTGAGAGGAGGAAGGGGCTCTGCCCTACCCTCCCTGGGTTTTCCAAGAGCACTTTTCCTATGCACACCTAACCCAGGAGCAGTGTGTGAGGTAACTCTGATTCAATTAGGAGGTGGTCACAGAGCTGTGTCACCTCCTGCAACACGAACTGGAGCCTCACTGCGTGCAGTTCTGGTCGCCACATTACCAAAAGGACGTAGATGCTTTGGAGAGGGTGCAGAGGAGGTTCACCAGGATGTTGCCTGGTATGGAGGGCGCTAGCTATGAAGAGAGGTTGAGCAGATTAGGATTATTTTCATTAGAAAGACGGAGGTTGAGGGGGGACCTGATTGAGGTGTACAAAATCATGAGAGCTATAGACAGCGTGGATATCAAGAAGCTTTTTCCCAGAGTGGGGGATTGAATTACTAGGGGTCACGAGTTCAAAGCGAGAGGGGAAAAGTTTAGGGGGCATATGCATGGAAAGTTCTTTACGCAGAGGATGGCGGGTGCCTGGAACACGTTGCCAGCGGAGGTGGTAGACGCGGGCACGGGAGCGTCTTTTAAGATGTATCTAGACAGATACATGAATGGGCAGGAAGCAAAGAGATACAGACCTTAGAAAATAGGCGAATGTTTATATAGAAGATCTGGATCGGCGCAGGCTTGGAGGGCCGAAGGGCCTGTTCCTGTGCTGTAATGTCCTTTGTTCTTTTGTTCTTTCTCACACCAGGGTGAGGACGGAGTTGTCAGTGGCTGTTAAAGTCACAGTTTCATTGAACTTCCATGTATCTGAATATTTCCACGCAGGAGCAGGAGACATATCAAACATAGAGTCATAGAGAGTGATAGATACATTTATGGCACAGAAGATGGCCATTCGGCCCCTCGGTACCCGCTCCCTTTGGAACAATCCAGTCAGTCCCACTCTCCCAGTCAGTCCCCGTATCCCTGCAAGATCATCTCCTTCGGGTGTCCATCCAGTATCCTTTTCAATTCATTGTCTCTAATGATGAAGTCCAAGATCTGATATGCTTCGCTAAACACTCTCCTAATATGTCCTGCCAACTTCAAATATCAATGCATATGCAGCCCCCAGGTCGCTCTGTCCCTGCACAATCTTTAGAACTGTGTCATTAAGTCTATATTACCTTCCTATTCCTTCTGACAAAATACATCACCTCACACTCCGTTGTATGAAATTCCACCTGCCACTTCTCTGTCCATTCTGCTAGCCTATCTATATCCTGCTACAGGTGGTTTGCAACATCCTCACTGTTTACCACACCTCCAAGATTGGTATCATCGGAAAATGTTGAAAGTCTACTCTGTATTCCAAGATCCATGTAACTTATATATAGCAAAAAAACAAACAGTGGTCCTAAGCACTGACCCTTGGGGAACATCACTGTCTACCATCCTCCAGTCTGAAAAACAACCATTTAACACATTTCTCTTTTTTATGACCTATGGACAATTTTTGAACCAATTAGATGCTATTCCATGCGGTTCAATTTTGTTAGCCAAGCTTCTGTGTGTTTCTTCGTCAAATAATTTCATAAAATCCAAGCAGACAACATCCACCACATTCCCTTCATCAACCTTCTCTGATTTTCTAAATAAATTCAATTACTTCATCAAGCATGATCTGCCTTTCAGAAATCCGTGCTGACAATCCTTAATTAACTCAATCTCTCCAAGTGTGTGTTGTCCTTTTCCCCTGATTATTGTTTCTAAAACTTTCCTCACAACTGATGTTAAACTAACTGGCCAGTAGTTACTAGGACTGTGTGTTGTCCATTGATAATTCTGGGAGGTGAGGGTGACCATCTATATCATCAATATCTCCCTCAGCAGGGAGAAGCAGGATGAAAGATCCCGTGGCTTTGTTAGGATAGCGGGATTCCTGATGGTGTAGGTGGCTCTGCGGGGCCCCCATGTCAACCCATGGGTTGAGGTACAGGGACTGAAAGAACTCTCACTCCATCAATGTGCAGTTGGTGTGTGAGCATGGCCAGTACGTCATGTTGGTGAATGTCCACTATCCTGGCAGCAGCCACCATACCTTCATTCTGAATCAGTCAGCCGGTCCCAACACATCGGGGCTCCATGAATAACCAGAATGTGGCTCCTTGGAGACAAAGGAACCCCCTCTAGACACAGCCCATGCTTCTACACCCTCAATCCACCTCCCACCGTCAACCGTTAGTTATGCAATTAGCATGTGTATAATGTGAGCAATGGAGTCACCAGGAACATGGTGGAACAGACCATCGGTGTGATGAAGCAATGCTTCCGATGTCTGAACCGCTCGGGGAGAGCCCTCCAGTACACACTGGAGCAGGTGTCTGAGTTCATGGTGTTCTGCTGCACCCTTCATATCATCACCATCATGAGGACACAGGCATTGGCACCAGGAATCCGGAGGACACCTCAGGGGGAGGAGGCAGGGAGGATATTTCCTCGATGCCTTCGACCCGGACAGGCTGTCGGAGAGTCCCTGCTAAGATTCCAGTTCCCATAGGACAACTTCCCTTTCCAGCCATGAATTCCCCATTCTCCACCATTACACCCATCTGAGACGCCCCATCACAGTGTCCCTTGGTCAGCATCCTGTAATAAAAATATCAGAGAATTATTACAGCACAGAAGGACCAATTCAGCCTTTCGTATCTGCACTGGCTCTCCGAATGAGCAATTCACCTAACGCCGTTCCCTGCCTTATTCCTGTAATCCTGCACATTCTTCCTTCTCATATAACAATCTATTCAGCTTCAGTTGAACCTGCCTCCACCACATTCTCAGGCAGTGCATTCCAGACTCTAACCACGCACTGTGTGAAAAAATATTTTCCTCAGGTCGTCTTTGCTTCTTTTACCCATGACTTTAAATCTGTGCCCTCTCGTTCTCGATCCTTTCACGAGTGGGAACTGTTTCTCTCCATCTGCTCTATGCAGACACCTCATGATTTTTGAAACCTCGAATAAATCACCTCTCGGCCTTCTCCGAGGAAAACAGTCCTAACTTCTCCAATCTATCTTCATAACTAAAATTCCTCAACCTGGGAATGATTCTGGTCAATCTTTTCTGCACTCTCTCCTATGCCCTCACGTCTTTCCTCAAGTGTGGCACCCAGAACTGGACACAATACCAGAGCTGAAGCTGAAATAGTGTCTTATATAAGTTCAAAATAACTTATTTGCTCTTGTACTCTATGCCCCTATTAATAAAGCCCAGGATACTGCATGCTTTATTAAACACTTTCTCAACCTGTTCTGCCGCCTTCAATGACTTCTGCACATATACACACAGGTTCTTCTGCTCCTGAACACCCTATAGAATTGTATATTGTCACCCCATGTTCTTCCTACCAACATGAATCACTTCACATTTCTCTGTATTGAACTTCATCTGCCACCTGTCTGCCCATTCCAGCAACTTGTGTGTGTCCTTTTGAAGTTCTACACTATCCTCCTCACAGTTCACAATGCTTCCAACGTTCGTATCAGCTGCAAACTTTGAAATTGTGCCCTGTACACCCAGGTTTAGGTCCTTAATATATATCAGGAAAAGCAAGGATTCGAACACTGATGTCTGGGGAACTCCACCACAAACCTTCCTCCAGCCTGTAAAACATCCATTAACCACTACTCTTTGTTTCCTGTCACTCAGCTAATTTCTTATCCATGTTGCTAATGTCCCTTTTATTCTATGAGCTACAAATTTGCTCACAGGTCTGTTGTGTGGCATTGTATCAAAAGGTTTTTGCATGCAGGGAATAGTTAAATGTCTGGAATGCACTGCTTGAGAATGGTGGAGGCAGGTTCATTTGAAACTGAATAGACCGTTATATGAAAGTCAATGTACACCACATCAACAGAATTGCCCTCATCAACTCTCTCTGATACCACCTCAAACATCTCCAGCAAATTAGTTAAACATGATGTTCTCTCAAGAAATCCATGCTGGCGTGTTTAATTAACTCGCATTTGTCCATGTGACTATTAGCTTTGTCCAAGATTATTTCTTTCTAGAAGTTTTCCCACCACCGAAGTTTAACTGACAGGCCTATAGTTGCTGGCCTTATCTTTTCACCCTTTTTTGAACAAGGGTGTAACGTTTACAATTCTCCAGTCCTCTGTCATCACCCCGAGTCTAAGAAAGACTGAAAAATTATGTCCAGTGCCTCTGCGATTTCCACCCTCACTTCCCTCAGTATCTTTGGATACATCTCATCTAGTCCTGGTGCTTTATTCAATTTAAGTCCAGACAGCCTATCTAATACTTCCTCTTTATCAATTTTAAACCCCACTAGTGTCTGACTTATCTCCTCTTTCAACATTGCCTGGGTTGCATCTTAGAATCATAGACAGTTTATGGCACACAGAGAGACCACTTGGCCCATCGTGTCTATGCTGTCCAAAAAACGATCCATCCATTCTAATCCTACCTTCCAGCATTTGATAGATTACAGCTCTTGAGGTGCACATCCAGACACCTTTTGAATGAGTTTTTGGTTTCTGCCTCAACTACCCTTTCGGACAGTGAGTTCCAGACTCTGACCACCCGCTGGGTGAAAAATAAAATCCGCAGCTCCCTTTTAGTCTTTCTGCCAATCACTTTAAGTCCATGCCCCCTCGCCACTGACCTCTTTTCTCAGGTGAATGGACCCTTCAGCTCCACTCTACTCTCAGTTTTGTACATTTCAATCAGATTTACCCTCAGCCTTCTCTATTTCAAGGAGAACAGTCCCAGCCTGTCCAATCTTTCCTCAGAGCTGCATTTTTCCAGTCCTGGCAACATCCTCGTAAATCTTCTGTGTACCCTCTCTAGTGCAATTCCATCTTTTCTGTAATGAGGTGACCAGAACTGCACACAGTACTCAAGTTGTGTCCTAACCAATGAGTTATACAATTCTGGCATAACCTCCCTGCTCGTATATTCTATACCTCGGCTAATAAAGGAAAGGATTTCATATCTTCTTCCTTGGTAAAGACAGGTGGAAATTATTCATTTGGTACCTCAGCTATATCCTCTGCCTCCATGTGCAAATCCCCTTTATGGTCCTGAGTCGGCCCCATTGTTCCTTTTACTACCCTTTTACTAATTAGATGCCGATAGAAAACTTAGGGATTTCCTTTAATGCTCGCCTCTGTTCATGCTCTCTCTTTGCTTCCCTTATTTGCTTTTTCACTTCCCCTCTGGACTTTCAATATTCAGCCTGTTTCTCAATAGTATTTTCTACCTGATGTCTGTTATATCAGACATAAACTTGTCAACCTTTCGTGCGGCCTTCAAAGATCTGTCTGAATACACACCAAGTCTCTCTGTAACAAAAACAAGAAATGCTGGAGTCACTCAGCAGGTCTGGCAGCATCTGTGGAAAGAGAAGCAGAGTTAACGTTACGAGTCTCTCTGTTCCTGTCTCCTCATTTAAACAATACCCCTTTGTTTCTGTTGCCTTCCCTTACACTTCCTACCCAAATGTCTCACTTCACACTTCACTGTGTTCATTTATATTTGCCATGTTCCTGCTCATTTCACTGGTCAGTCGCTGTCGTCCTGAAGTCTGTTACTATCCTTCTCACCGTTTATTAACATTTCTGAGTTTCCTGCCAACTTTGACATTATCCCCTCTGTACACAAGCCCATTGTGTTAACATACAGAAACTGGGGCGGCACAGTGGTGCAGTGGTTCGCACCGCAGCCTCACAGCTCCAGCGACCCGGTTTCAATTCTGGGTACTGCCTGTGTGGAGTTTGCAAGTTCTCCCTGTGTCTGCGTCGGTTTCCTCCGGGTGCTCCGGTTTCCTCCCACATGCCAAAGACTTGCAGGTTGATAGGTTAATTGGATGTTATAAATTGCTCCTAGTTTAGGTATGTGGCAGGGAAATATAGGGACAGGTGGGGATGTGGTAGGAATATGGAATTAGTATAGGATTAGTATAAATGGGTGGTTGATGGTCGGCACAGACTCGGTGGGCCGAAGGGCCTGTTTCAGTGCTGTATCTCTTAAAAAAAAACTGTGATCCCAACAGTGACCCTGGGGAACCCCACTGTGTACTTCCCTCCAGGCTGAAGAATAACATTCTCCAATACTCTCTACTTTCTGTCACTGAGCTAATTTCCCGCATGCTGACATTGAAAATAAAAAACAGACTTCCATTTCTGAAACGCCTTTCATGACCACTGCATGTCCCAAAGTGATTTACAACCAATGTATACTTCTTAAAGTGAAGTCACTCTTGTAATGTAAGAAACAGGCAGACAATTTCTGCACAGCAAGATCCCCCAAGCAGCAATGTGAGAATGATCAGATGGGTTTTTGTGATGTTGATTGAAGGAAAAAATATTGACCAGGACACCGGGAATAATTCGCCTGCTCTGCTTCTGCATAGTGCGATGGGATCTTTAACATCCACCTGAGAGGGCAGACTGCAACTTGGTTTAAAGTTTCATTCGATAGACTGCACCTCTGACAGTGCAGCACACCGTCAGTACTGCACTGCAATGTCAGCATTGATTCTTGTAATCAAGTCCTGCAGTGACACTTGATCCTAGAAGCTTGCCACTGAAAGGGGAGAGAGCTACAAACTGAGCCACAGCTGACATTGGTCCTTTTATCCCATGTGTTTCTAATTCGGTAACACGGCTGTTATGTGGTACTTTCTCAAACGCCTTGTGAAAGGATTGGAATATTGTGAAAGTCCAGGTGGGAACCATCATAGAATCATAGAATAGCACAAACTGAATGAGGCCATTCGGCCCATCAAGTCTGTGCTGGCCCTTTCAAAGAGCAATCCAGTTAGTCCCACTCCCTGGATCTTTCACTATATCCTTGCATTTTTTCTCCTTCAGATATTTATCCAATTCCCTTTTGGGATCTACTATTGAATCTGTATCCATCAGCCTATCAGACAGTTCATTCCAAATCCAAACCACTCAGAAACAAAAATCCTCATGTCTGCTTCTTTTACCAATCGCCTTAAATCTGTGTCTCTTGGACATTGGAAATAGTTTCTCTTTATTTAATTTATCTAAATCCTTCCTAATGTTGAACACCTCAATCAAATCTCCTCTGAAAGTTCTTTGCTCTATGCAGAACAACCCCAAATACATATCTGTAATTCCTCATGCCTGGACAAATACTAGTAAAACAGTTCTGTACCCTCTCCGAAGGCTTCATGTCCTTCCTAAAGTGTGGTTCCCAGTATTCGACACAAGACTCCAGGTGCAGCTGAACTAGTATTTGATATATGTTTCACATAATGTCCTTGCTTTTGTTCTTTTTGCCTCTATTTATAAACCCTAGGATCCCATACATTTATTAACTGTCAAGTTAACCTTTCCTGCTACCTTCAAAGATTTGTGTACAAATCCCAGGTGTCTCTGTTATTTCACCATCTTTATAGTTGTACCATTTAACTTGTATTGTCTCTCTTCATTCATCCTTTCAAAATGTATTACTTCACACATCTGCAATGCCAATTAAATATTGAGAAGATTGAAGCCATTGTTTTCTGTCTCTGCTCCAAACATTTCCTAGTTACACACTCCATCCCTCTCCTTTGTAAATGTTTGAGACGAAGCCAAACTGCTCACAGACTTAGTTACATAGTTAACCCTGAGATGCCTTGAGATCAGCTTCCTACCAAATATTCACACCATCACAAAAACGGCCTATCTCCAACCCCGGTGGAGTTTCATTGCTGGTTAAAGAGTAAATGAACGCAATAGTGAGGCAGAATATTAGCTCTGACGATGTCGAATATGTATGGGTAGAGCTGAGAAACACTAAGGGGCAGAAAACAGTAGTGGGGGTTGTTTCTTGACCCCCAGACTGTAGTGCTGAATTTGGGAATGGCATTGGACAGGAAATTAGAGACGCTTTTGATAAAGGAACATCTGTAATTATGGGTTTCTTGAATCTGCATATAGATTGGGCAAATTAAATTGGTCGCAATACATTGTGGAGGAATTCCTGGAGAATATACGGGATGGTTTTCAGGACCAATTCTTTGAGGAACCAACTGGAGAACAGGCTATCCTAGACTGATTATTGTATAATGAGAGAGGAATAATTGACAATCTAGTTGTGCGAGATCCCTCGGGGATGAGCGACCATAATATGATAGAATTCTTCATCATGATGGAGAGTGTCCTAGTTGATTCTGAGACTAGGGTCGTGAATCTTAATAAAGTAAGCTGCGAAGGTATGAGGCATGAGTTGTCGATGATTACATTGGGTAACGTTACTTAAAGAGATAACGGTGGAAAGGCAATGGCAAACATTCAAAGAGTGCATGGATGAACTGCAACAATTGTTTATCCCTGTCTGGCGCAAAAGTAAAATGGAAAAGGTAGCCAAATCATGGCTTGCAAGGAAAATTAGAGATAGCGTTAGATCCAAGGAAGAGGCATATAAATTTGCCAGGAAAAAAACAACAGACCTGAGGATTGGGAGCAGTTTAAAATTCAGCAAAGGAGCACCAAGGGATTGATTGAGAAGGGGAAAATGGAGTATGAGAGTAAGCTTGCGGGTAACATAAAAACTGACTGTAAACGAATCTATAGGTATGTGAAGCGGAAAAGATTGGCGAAGACAAATGCAGGTCCGTTACAGTCAGAAACAGGGGGATTTATTCTGGGAAACAAAGAAATGGCTGACCAACTAAATGCATACTTTAGTTCTGTCTTCACAAAGGAGGACGCCAATATCATACCAGAAATGTTGGTGAATACAGGGTTTAGTGAGAGAGAGGAACTGAGAGAAATCAGTATTAGTAGAGAAATGGTGTTGGGGAAGTTGATGGTATTGAAGGCCGATAAATCACCAGGGCCTAGTAATCTCCATCCCAGAGTACTTAGGAAGTGGTCCGAGAAATAGTGGATGCATTGGTGGTCATCTTCCAAGATTCTATGGACTCTGGAACAGTTCCTACAGATTGGAAGATAGCTAATGTTACCCCACTATTAAAAAAGGAAGGTGGAGAGAAAGCAGGAAATTGTAGACCAGTCAGCCTGACATCGGTCGTGGGGAAAATCTTGGAGTCCATTATCAAAGATTTTGCAGCAGAGCACTTGGAGAATAGTGGTAGAATCGGACAGAGTCAGCATGGATTTATGAAAGGGAAATCATGCTTGATAAATCTACTAGAATTCTTCGAGGATGTAACTAGTAGAGTTGATGAAGGGAACCAGTGGATGTGATTTATTTCCACTTTCGGAAGGCTCTCGACAAAGTTCCACGTAAGGGTTTAGCATGTAAAATTAAAGCACATGGGATTGCGGGTAGTGTATTGCGATAGATAGAAAATTGGTTGGGAGACAGGAAACAAAGCATTGGAACATGCGGATCTTTTTCTGAATGGCAGGCAGTGATGAGTGGGGTACGGCAGGGATCGGAGCTAGGACCCGAGCTATTCACAATATATATTAATGATTTAGATGAGGAAACTAAATGTAATATCTCCAGATTTGCAGCTGATACAAAATTGAGTGTGAGGGTGAGTTGTGAGTAGAATGCAGAGAGGCTTCCGGGTGATTTGGACAAGTTGAGTGAGTGGGCAAATGCATGGCAGATGCAGTATAATGTGGATAAATGTGAAGTTATCCACTTTACAAGCAAAAACAAGAAGGCAGATTATTATCTGAACGGCTATAAACTGAGAGAGGGGAATATGCAGCGAGACCTGGGTGTTCTCGTACACCAGTCACTGAAGGTAAGTATGCAGGTGCAACAGGCGGTCGAAAAAGGCGAATGTTATGTTGGCCTCTATAGAGACTGGATTCGAGTACAGGAGCAGGGATGTTTTGCTGCAATTATACAGGGCCTTGGTGAGGCCGCACTTGGAATATTGTGTGCAGTTTTGGTCTCCTTATCTGAGGAAGGATGCTCTTGCTATAGAGGGAGTGCAGTAGAGTTTTACCAGACTGATTCCTGGGGTGGTAGGACAGTCGTATGAGGAGAGATTGAGTCGGTTAGGACTATATTCACTGGAATTCAGAAGAGTGAGGAGGGATCTCATCGAAACCATTAAACTTCGAGCATGGCTTGACAGGGTAGATGCAGGAAGGATGTTCCCGATGGTGGGGGACTCCCGGACCAGGTGTCATAGTCTAAGTATATGGGGTAAAACTTTCAGGACTGAAATGAAGAGACGTTTCTTCACACAGAGAGTGGTGAGCCTGTGGAAATCTGTCATCACGCCCATATCCAAGGGGGATTGGAAGATTCTGGCCAGTGCCTCGGCTATTTCCACCATTGCTTCCCTCAGCAACCCTCATACATCCCATCCAGACTGGGTAAATGTTCAACTTTATTGTGGTACTAAAGTGTTGGATTGAAAAGAGTTAACTGAATCTGTTTGTTCCGTGACTATACATAATGTCAGTCTCCATGGACCCTAATTGTGTCACTGGACGTTTTCCATCTTCTATTAATAAGGGGCTTCTTTCAATGTGTTATGCCATAGTGTCAGTGGGAACATCAGCCCCGGCACTTAAAAAGATCAGCTGCTCCAGAGAGATAGAGAGAGGATAGATCAGAATCTGAGAACAAAAGACTGGAATGTTACAACAATGGGTCAGAATCTGAGAACAATAGATTGGAATGTTACAACAATGGACAGGAGTTTATCCTCGGATCTTTACTCTCTTTCTACATATTATGATCGGTACTCATTAAACTCTCGTATCTATCTCGCACTGAAGATTATTCAATACATTTACTATCCCATCCTGGCTATTATTGGGGTCCCTGGTAAGTCTCTCCATCTAGCTATAAATCCTTTAAACCATGTTTGACTGCATTACTGCTCCTGTAATTTGCTCTGCCCTTCTTGCTGCCATTGTATGCCTGGTGAATATCTCCAGATATTAGCTCAACAAATCATTGAGAACTTTATTACAGTTCTTGTCATTTACTCTCTAATCTTTGCTGCTGTTGCTGTCTCTGTTTCAGGCTAGGAGATCTGTAAACCCTGTTTCACTGAAATACTGTTCTGTTATGTAAATTTTGGGAAGACGGAAACCAGTGTCATTAGTCTCCATCACAAACTCCATCCCCTATCTGTGAAGCACATACTCCACCCTGCCCAATATCTGAGGCTCAACTAGACAGTTAACAACTTCTGTGTTATATTTCAACCTGAGCAAAGTTCATCTTCATATTCTTTCCATCACTAACCGTGCCTAATATCACCTCTATGATATCACCCAACTCCACCTCTGCCTCAGCCCATCTACTGCATAAACCCTCATCCGCATCACTGTTAAATGCACAGTTGACTATTCCAATTCCATCTTGTTCACCCTCACAGTTCTAAACCTCCATAAACCACAGCCCATCCAGAACTCTGCTGCTTGTATTCGAACTCACAGCAAATCCCGATCACCCATCACCCCTGTGTTCACTGATCTCCATTGGCTCCCGGTATGGCAGCACCTTAATTTTAATATTCTCATTCTTGTGCTTGAATCTCTCCATGGCCTCACCCTTCCATTTATTCACTTTCCCCTCTCCAATTCCTATAGAACATAGAGCATTACAGCGCAGTACAGGCCCTTCGGCCCTCGATGTTGCGCCGACCTGTGAAACCATCTGACCTACACTATTCCATTTTCATCCATATGTCGATCCAATGACCACTTAAATGCCCTTAAAGTTGGCGAGTCTACTACTGTTGCAGGCAGGGCGTTCCACGCCCCTACTACTCTCTGTGTAAAGAAACTACCTCTGACATCTGTCCTATATTTTTCACCCTTCAACTTAAAGCTATGTTCCCTCGTGTTTGCCATCACCATCCGAGGAAAAAGGCTCTCACTATCCACCCTGTCCAACCCTCTGATTATCTTATATGTCTCTATTAAGTCACCTCTTCTCCTCCTTCTCTCTAACGAAAACAACCTCAAGTCCCTCAGCCTTTCCTCGTAAGACCTTCCCTCCATACCAGGCAACATCCTAGTAAATCTCCTCTGCACCTTTTCCAAAGCTTCCACATCCTTCCTATAATGCGGTGACCAGAACTGCACGCAATACTCCAGGTGCGGCCGCACCAGAGCTCTGTACAGCTGCAGCATGACCTCGTGGCTCCTAAACTCGATCCCCCCACGAATAAAAGCTAAAACACCATATATCTTCTTAACAGCTCTATTAACCTGGGTGGCAACTTTCAGGGATTTATGTACCTGGATACCAAGATCTCTCTGCTCATCTACACGACCAAGAATCTTCCCATTAGCCCAGTATTCTGCAATCCTGTTACTCCTTCCGAAGTGAGTCACCTCACACTTTTCCTCATTAAACTCTATTTGCAATCTCTCAGCCCAGCTCTGCAGCCGATCTATGTCCCTCTGTAACCTACAACATCCTTCGGCACTATCCACAACTCCACCGACTTTCGTGTCATCCGCAAATTTACTAACCCACCCTTCTACACCCTCATCCAGGTCATTTATAAAAATGACAAACAGCAGTTGCCCCAAAACAGATCCTTGCGGTACACCACTAGAAACTATACTCCAGGATGAACATTTACCATCAACCACCACACTCTGTCTTCTTTCAGCTAGCCAATTTCTGATCCAAAGCTCTAAATCACCTTCAACCCCATACTTCCGTATTTTCTGCAATAGCCTACCGTGGGGAACCTTATCAAACGCCTTACTGAAATCCATATACACCACGTCCACGGCTTTACCCTCATCCACCTGTTTGGTCACCTTGTCAAAAAACTCAATAAGCTTTGTGAGGCACGACCTACCCTTCACAAAACCGTGCTGACTATCTCTAATGAACTTATTCTTTTCAAGATGATTATAAATCCTATCTCTTGTAACCTTTTCCAACATTTTACCCACAACCGAAGTAAGGCTCACAGGTCTATAATTACCAGCACTGTCTCTACTCCCCTTCTTGAACAAGGGGACATTTGCTATCCTACAGTCTTCCGGAACTATTCCTGTCGACAATGACGACATAAAAATCAAGGACAAAGGCTCTGCAATCTCCTCCCTGGCTTCCCAGAGAATCCTAGGATAAATCCCATCTGGCCCAGGGGACTTATCTATTTTCACACTTTCCAAAATTGCTAACACCTCCTCCTTGTGAACCTCAATCCCATCTAGCCTAGTAGACTGTATCTCAGTATTCTCCTCGACAACATTTTCTTTCTCCACTGTAAATACTGACGAAAAAATATTCATTTAACACTTCCCCTATCTCCTCCGATTCCACACACAACTTCCCACTACTATCCTTGATTGGCCCTAACCTATCACTAGTCATTCTTTTATTCCTGATATACCGATAGAAAGCCTTAGGGTCTTCTTTGATCCTATCCGCCAATGACTTCTCGTGTCCTCTCCTTGCTCTTCTTAGCTCTCCCTTTAGATACTTCCTGGCTAGCTTGTAACTCTCAAGCGCCCTAACTGAGCCTTCACGTCTCTTCCTAACATAAGCCTTCTTCTTCCTCTGGACAAGCTCTTCAACTTCTTGAGTAAACCACGGCTCCCTCGCTCGACAACTTCCTCCCTGCCTGACAGGCACATACTTATCAAGGACACGCAGTAGCTGCTCCTTGAATAAGCTCCACATTTCGATTGTGCCCATCCCCTGCAGTTTCCTTCCCCATCCTACACATCCTAAATCTTGCCGAATCGCATCATAATGTCCTTTCCCCCAGCTATAATTCTTGCCCTGCTGTATATGCCTGTCCCTGCCCATCGCTAAGGTAAACTTAACCGAATTGTGATCACTATCACCAAAGTGCTCACCAACTTCTAAATCTAAGACCTGGCCGGGTTCATTACCCAGTACCAAATCCAATGTGGCATCGCCCCTGGTTGGCCTGTCTACATACTGTGTCAGAAAACCCTCCTGCACACACTGGACAAAAACTGACCCATCTAAAGTACTCGAACTATAGTATTTCCAGTCAATATTTGGAAAGTTAAAGTCCCCCATAACCACTACCCTGTTACTCTCGCTCCTGTCAAGAATCATCTTTGCTATCCTTTCCTCTACATCTCTGGAACTATTTGGAGGTCTATAGAAAACTCCCAACAGGGTGACCTCTCCTCTCCTGTTTCTAACCTTGGCCCAGACTACCTCAGTAGACGAGTCCTCAAACGTCCTTTCTGCCGCTGTAATACTTTCCTTGATTAACAATGCCACACCACCCCGCCCCCCCCCCCCCCCTTTCACCCTCTTCTCTGTTCTTAGTGAAACATCTAAATCCCGGAACCCGCAACATCCATTCCTGTCCCTGCTCTACCCATGTCTCTGAAATGGCCACAACATCAGGATCCCAGGTACCAACCCATGCTGAAAGCTCACCCACCTTATTCCGGATGCTCCTGGCGTTGAAGTGGACACATTTTAAACCAAACTCTTGCTTGCCAGTGCCATCTTGTGTCCTTATAACCTTATCCCTGACCTCACTACTCTCAACATCCTGCACACTGGAACTACAATTTAGGTTCCCATCCCCCTGCTGAATTAGTTTAAACCCCCCCCGAAGAGCACTAGCAAATCTCCCCCCCAGGATATTGGTACCCCTCTGGTTCAGGTGAAGACCATCCTGTTTGTAGAGGTCCCACCTACCCCAGAAAGAGCCCCAATTATCTAGGAAACCAAAACCCTCCCTCCTGCACCATCCCTGCAGCCACGTGTTCAACTCCTCTCTCTCCCTATTCCTCGCTTCGCTATCACGTGGCACGGGCAACAACCCAAAGATAACAACTCTGTTTGTTCACGCTCTAATCTTCCACCCTAGCTCCCTGAATTTCTGCCTTAAATCCCCATCTCTCTTCCTACCTATGTCGTTGGTGCCTATGTGTACCACGACTTGGGGCTGCTCCCCCTCCCCCTTGAGGATCCCAAAAACACGATCCGAGACATCACGTACCCTGGCACCTGGGAGGCAACACACCAACCGTGAGTCTCTCTCGTTCCCACAAAACCTCCTATCTGTTCCCCTAACTATGGAGTCCCCAATGACTAATGCTCTGCTCCTCTTACCACTTCCCTTCTGAGCAACAGGGACAGATTCTGCGCCAGAGACCTGTATCCCATTGCCTATCCCTGGTAAGTCGTCTCCCCCAACAGTATCCTAAACGGTATACCTGTTGTTGAGGGAAACGGCCACAGGGGATCCATGCACTGCCTGCTGGTTCCCTCTCCTTCCCCTGACGGTAACCCATCTACCTTCTTCTTTTACCTGAGGTGTGACTTCCTCCCGATAACTCCTATCAATAATCCCCTCCGCCTCCCGAATGATCCGAAGTTCCTCCAGCTCCAGCTCCAGTTCCCTAACGCGGTCCTCGAGGAGCTGGAGCTGGGTGCATTTCCCGCAGATGCAGTCAGCAGGGACACCCTTGGCGACCCTTACCTCCCACATTCTGCAGGAGGAACATTCAACTGCCTTAACCTCCATTCCCACTATTATAAATTCCCAAGTTTTTAACCAATCACACGATAAAACAAGAAGAGAAATAGAAAAAGCCTTACCTTACCTACACACAACCGAGTCCTTTTTTTTTGGTAAGAAGAGGAGGGCGGGTGGGAGACACTGCAAGAGTAGTGTCTCGGGTTCAGAAACAGCCCAAATATATAGGTTTCTACTTACCCAGCAGTCCCTGCTCCACCGAAACCCCCGATGAAATTGACTTCCCAGCTGTATTCCTGCAAATCTTTCGACTTCAATCTTTTTTCAGTTCTCATTGTAAAGTGAATTTCTTTCCCTCTGTATCTGTCCCGAGCCACGATTTTAGACTCTGCAGAGAGACTGCTGCTGACGGTACAGAATTGGGATCCAAAAAGAGATGTGAATCGCACAGCCGGCCACTTCCATTGCGGTCTGCACAATATCCCATGCTGGGTGGGGCTCCAGCCCAGTCACATCATCTATGTGCTGTCAGCGTGGTCTTCACAGCCGGCCACCTCTACTATGCCCTGCACAGTGTCCCAAGCTGCGCAGGGCACTAGCTCAATTGTACCCTGTATGTGTTGCACCTTTGAGGGTGAATTTGAAAGTGATGTCAATGTACCATACCAGCAGCTTTGATGTACTTCTTTAAACTTTTTCTGTGCATGTCCACTGACAGCCTGTGTTAGTCACTCACCGCTGAACATACATTCAGTAGCAAAAGGAAACCCCACTGGTGTTATTTAAAAGGACCAGGCATCTAGCCTACAGGCTTTTGACTTACTTCTGCTATTGTAATGTTAGTGGAGGTGTAGTGGATGTTTTTCTGGAGGTTGTGTTGTGAGCTGCTGCAGACATTCAGGGACATTTGTGAACTATACAGTAAATGGAAAAGTCCTGGGGAAAATTGATGTACCGAGAGATTTGGGTGTTCAGGTCCATTGTTCATGAAGGAGGCAACGCAGGTAAATAGAGTGGTCAAGAAGGCATACGGCATGCTTTCCTTCATCGGACGGGGTATTGAGTACAAGAGTTGGCAGGTCATGTTACAGTTGTATAGGACTTTGGTTCGGCCACATTTGGAATACTGCGTGCAGTTCTGGTCGCCACATGACCAAAAGGATGTAGATGCTTTGGAGAGGGCGCAGAGGAGGTTCACCAGGATGTTGCCTGGTATGGAGGGCGCTAGCTATGAAGAGAGGTTGAGCAGATCAGGATTATTTTCATTAGAAAGACGGAGGTTGAGGGGGGACCTGATTGAGGTGTACAAAATCATGAGAGGGATAGACAGGTTGGATAGGAAGAACCGTTTTCCCAGAGTGGGGGATTGAATTACTAGGGGTCACGAGTTCAAAGTGAGAGGGGAAAAGTTCAGGGGGGATATGCGTGGAAAGTTCTTTACGCAGAGGGTGGTGGGTGCCTGGAACACGTTGCCAGCGGAGATGGTAGACGCGGGCACGATAGCGTCTTTTAAGATGTATCTAGACAGATACATGAATGGGCAGGAAGCAAAGAGATACAGAGCCTTAGAAAATAGACGACATGTTTAGATAGAGGATCTGGATCGGCACAGGCTTGGAGGGCCGAAGGGCCTGTTCCTGTGCTGTAATTTTCTTAGTTCTTAGTTCTTTGTGTACAGAGGATTTGGTGACCCAACTCTGGACGACGTATGGGGACTGTAGTTACAGTGTCTCTGGGTCTGTAACATGACCAACAAATGGAGCAGATGCTGCGGAGAGGGGAAGCTCTGGAAAGAGAGAGGAGGAGAGGGCTCATCCCTGCCCACCCCGGGTGCTCCAAGAGCACTTTTCCTACCTACACCTAACCCAGCAGCAATGTGTGAGGTGACTCTGATTCAATAAGGAGGTTGTCACAGAGCTGTGTCACCTCCTGTAACACAACCTGGAGCCTCACACCAGGGTGAGGACGGAGTTGTCAGTGGTTGTTAAGCTCACAGTTTCATTGAACTTCTATGTATCTGGATATTCACAGGCAGGAGCAGGTGATATATCCAACATGGAGTGGTAGAAATTGATGGAGTCATTTGCAACACAGAAAGAGGCCATTCAGCCCCTCACTGCCAGATTACTGTGCAACAATCCAGTCAGCCCCACTCTCCCACTCCCCCGCTCAACCCCCATATCTCTGCAAGTTCATTTCCTTCAGGTTTCCATCCAGTTTCCTTTTGAAATCTTTGATTGTCTCGGCTTCCACCATCCTCATGGGCAGTGAGTTCCAGCTCATTACCATCCACTGTGTAAAAAGGTTCCTCCTCATATTCCCCTGCATTTGTTAACCAAAACCTTCCATCTGTGCCCCCTGGTCCGCGTTGCATCAGTTAATGGGAACAGTTTTTCCTTGTCTATCTTAGCTAAGTCTATCATAATCATGTGCACCTCTATCAAATCTCTCTCAATCTCCTTTACACCAGGGAGAACAACTCCATCTTCTCCGAACTCACTTTGTAACTAAACTCCCATCCCTGGAATCATTCTGGTAAATCTCCTCTGCACCCTGTCAAGGACTTTCACATCCTTCCTACAGTCTGGTGACCAGAACAGGGCACAGTTCTCTTGTTGGGGTCTCACCAAAGCTTTGTAAAGTTTCAGCTAAACCGCCCTGATTTTGTATATTTGCCTCTAATGATGAAGCCAAAGATCTGATATGTTTTGCTAAACACTCTGCTAATATGTCCTGCCACCTTCAAAGATCAATGCATATGGAGCCCCAGGTCCTTCTGTTCCTGCACAATCTTTTGAACTGTGTCATTAAGTCTATAATAAAAGCAAAATACTGCGGATGCTGGAAATCTGAAACAAAAACAAGAAATGCTGGATTCACTCAGCAGGTCTGGCAGCATCTGTGGAAAGAGAAGCAGAGTTAACGTTTCGGGTCAGTGACCCTTCTTCGGAACTGACAAATATTAGAAAAGTCACAGATTATAAACAAGTGAGGTGGGGGTTGGGCAAGAGATAACAAAGGAGAAGGTGCAGATTGGACCAGGCCACATAGCTGACCAAAAGGTTACGGAGCAAAGGCAAACAATATGTTAATGCTGTGTTGAATGACAAAGCATTAGTACAGATTAGGTGTGAATATACTGAATATTGAACAGCAGCAAGTGCAAACCTGAAGAAAAACAACATGAAAAAAACAGTGGGTAAGCAAACTGAACAAACTAAGATGAAATGAAATAAATGCAAAAAAAGATTGTAAAAAATGTAAAAAGGAATGTAAAAAAAAAAGGAAGAAAAAATAACTAAAAATGACTAAAAATGAAAGTAAAGTGGGGGGCTGTCATGCTCTGAAATTATTGAACTCAATGTTCAGTCCGGCAGGCTGTAGTGTGCCTAATCGTAGATGAGATGCTGTTCCTCGAGCTTGCGTTGATGTTCACTGGAACACTGCAGCAATCCCAGGACAGAGATGTGAGCATGAGAGCAGGGGGGAGTGTTGAAATGGCAAGCAACCGGAAGCTCAGGGTCCTGCTTGCAGACTCAGCTCAGGACTGTTTACAGTGGCGTTCCATAGTGTTCAGTACTGCATCCCCTGTTTATAGTGAGAGTCTAGAAATTACTGCCTGAAAGGATAGTTGAAGCAGAATCCCTCCACTCAGTGAAAAGGAAACTGGATGTTCACCTCAACTGTCATTATCTGCAGGGCTATGGATCAAATGCTGGAAGATGGGATTAGAATAGGTGGATCATTTTTCGGCCGGTGCAGACACAATGGGACAAGTGGCCTCTTTCTGTATCTTAAACTTTCTATGATTATATTACATGAAACAATCGCAGTTACGTCCTCAACGAACTTGATGAAGATTTTCAGGAATGATATTTCATTAACCTTTCCGTGCTGCTTGTCATTTATTATCACGTGTTTTACAAACAGGATATATTTTTGTGTTGGGTTATGACCTCTAGAAGTTTCCAACCACCAACATTAGACTGATGTTTACAGGGTTTACTCAACCTCTCCATTTTAAACAGGGTTGAACATTGACAATCCTCCAGACCTCTGGCATCACTCCCATATCCAAGGAGGACTGAAAGATTCTGTCCAGTGCTTCTGTCATTTCCACCATTCCTTCCCTCAGTAACCCTCACAAAACCCATGCAGACTGGATAAATGTTCTACTTTATTGTGGTACAAAAGTGTTGAATTGAAAGGGGTTAACTGAACCAGTTTGTTCAGTGACTGTAATTAATGTCAGTCTCCATGGACCCTAATGGTGTCACTGGAGGGTTTCCCTCTTCTATTAATACAGGACTCCTTTCAATGTGTTTTCCGAAAGTGTTAGCGGGACCATCAGCTCCGGCACTAAAAGGGATCCGTGGCTGCAGAGAGAGGGGGAGGATCAGAATCTGAATAATAGATTGGAATGTTACAACAATGGGTCAGAATCTGAGAACAATAGATTGGAATGTTACAGTAATGGATCAGAATCTGAGAACAATCGATTACAACAAGTGACAGGAGTTTATCCTATTGGTTTGACCGTCTTACTGCAGATTATTATTGGATAACATTAGAACGCCGGATCTATTTTGCTCTGAAGATGATTCAATTTATTTACTATCCCATCCTCGCTACTATTGGTGTCCCTGGTAAGTCTCTGTATCCAACTATTAGATTCATAAACCATATTTCACTGATTTAGTGTTCTTGTCATTTAAATCGTGAGAAGACTGAAAACGTTATCTTCCGTTTCTGTCACAACTCCATTCCCTGTCTATGATCTGCATCCCCCACGCTGGCCATTGTCTGAGGCTGAACCAGGAGGTTTACAACCTCTGGTATCTATTTAATGCTGAGCTGAGTTCATCCCCATATTCCCTCCATCCCCATCCAGGTCAATTGTTATGGCCAGGTGAGGAGGGGTCAGTGTGGCTCTTCTTTATTTGACTGCAACAGTGTTTGTCCTTTATAAACAGTGAATATGCTTAACGTCTCAGTGAGTGTTCTACATCTTACCTTTGGTATGATGGTGAAGAAACCGATTGGACAGGTTCTCTTGAGTTTATACATGAACGAGGTGAGTTTATTAAACTTAACAAGAGAAACCCGATCTGAATAAAATCATAAAAAAACGGAACACACAGTTACGGACACACTCATACGAGAATCACACACACTCAAATATATTACAGAGTGAGAAGTAAATTTGTGGTTGGATTTGAGTCCAGAATAAATTTCAAAAAACTCATTCTGTGATGTTGGGCGATTCCGTGGTCTTCCAGCTGAAGTTATATTCTTGAAGTCTTTTGCTTGTCGAAGTGCAGTATGTGGCTGGTCCACATTGCTCAGGATTTTCTTTGAGGCTTTCTTCCCCTGGTTACTCTGTCTGCAGTAATCTGTAGGCTTGAGGGGTCCGCAGTCACATGTGGTTTTCAAACTTGTGATGTTAGGTGGAGAGAGAGATGGAGAGAGAGAGAGAGAGGGGTCACAGCCCTTCTGCTTCTGCACAGTTTGAATCATTGGCTTGTCTGTCTTTGTCCAGGGGAAACTCCCAGCTGTCACAGAGATGGACAGAAGGTCTCCTGAGTGCCTCAGTGTATTTTCTGGACCCTTCCAATGAGATTCACGGTTAGAAACTTCTATCTCCCCAGGGCTCAGGATACCAGTATTTATACTTGGAGGAGTTTGCTCTTTCAAAGTCAATGTGTCAGGGTAGTCTTGCATGCCGTGTTGATGAATGTAATCTTAGGTCATTCAATCACTAGAGCAAGCCAGGCTCATCAGACATGTGTCTCCTGTTGTAGGCCTTAGAATGTGAAAATGTGTTTCAGATGCCAATTTCGGTGGCCATCTTGGCTGCCAGTTTTTTCAAGGTTAACTGTAGGATTTTTTCTATTAAAAGGTTAGTGTAAGTTTCCAAACGATGAATTAAAATTCCTCATTTGGCATGTTGTGTTATCTTAACACCGGCGCAGCACATGGAAAGAAATGTGATAACGGGAACATTTCATTTCAGAACTGTGGGAAGAAAAAGAAAGAAATACACATGCATTCTCAATAATCACTTCTCAAATTCACACATTAATCTTCGAATTATTGCAGCTGACATTGTCTGTTACAGCTGTACTGATTTAACTTTTTTGACGTTTTGTCTGGGATGGTTATGTGTCGGGTTCGACGCTGGACAATGCATCAACCATTGCATTGTTTACCTTTTCTCTCCTCTAATGAAGTTTTAACTACTCAGGTTCCTGCACCTTAACAATCTTTCTCCCTAAACCGACAGTGTGTAATAAATTGTTTTTTTAGACCCTGTGAGGTGTCTGAGATCTCCTCTGGGCCTTTGTTCTTGCTGAGTTTGCCTTTGAAATTGTTGTGTTTGATTAGCTTTGGGTTTGGGACCTGATCATTGTGTTGTTCAGTGGGTAGATCCACACTGACCTTACTTTTAGCTTTCTGGTGAGGTACCCAAGTGCTGTTTACTTTAGGGTACGTTCCCTTCACTTTTCCCTTTACTATGGGAAGAATCATTTTTTTATCTACCCTTTGTCCTCTGGGACATTACTGCTCGCAGGTCTTTGTCCAGCTTTCGCTGCACTCTGCAGCGGCACTTCGACTAGGTGAGGCATCTCCCTCACCATTGACATGCCTTTTTGGGACCTTTCCTTGTCCTTGCACGTTTCTGTAAATGCTGTTAGCAGCCTTTTTAGGCTGCCTCTTTGACCTGCATTTAAGGAGGAGAGCGTAGTGTCTGATGGATCTCACATTTCAGGGTTGGCTATTCGGAGAGTAGGGGGTTCCAGTTGGGAATCCTCCTGGCCCTCCTCTAACCTGTCCTCACCGCCCTTTCCAATCCTTCCCTCCTGACTGCCTGACAGATCTGTACTTGGCTGTTCCCTCCAGAGCCTTTGCTTCTTGCCTTTGGTCTGGAGTGTCAATTAAATAATGTACCTGACTATTCCTTTAGCCACTCGATATGGACCACTGAACCGGGATTTCAGGGGTTCACCCTGCAGTGGGAATAGTAACAATACATGGTCTCTGTCCTGAAATGTTTTAGCCTTGGCATTTCTGTCTCCTTACCTTTCCATAGCTGCCTGGGTGGTCTTTAGGTGCTCCCACAGCATAGAAATGCAGTGTAACATGGAATACTCATCCCTGTGTCCCAAAAACCTCTCCTTGATTAGTTTAAGGGAACCTCTCACCTCGTGTCAATAAACTAATTCAAAGAAACTAAAGCCAGTGGAATCATTGGATAAGTCCCTGGAAACCAACAGGAGAAATCCCAGCCCTTTGACCCAGTCATGGGGTTGCTCATAGCAGTATGGCCTGATCATTGTCTTTAGGGTCTGATCGTACCGCTCCAAAGCCCCTTGTGACTATGGATGGTAGGCTGAGGACTTTATTTATTTACTTATTTTATTTATTTAGAGATACAGCACTGAAACAGGCCCTTCGGCCGACTGAGTCTGTGCCGACCATCAACCACCCATTTATACTAATCCTACATGAATCACATATTCCTATGACACCCCCACCATCCCTCAACTCCCCTCCCACCAACCTATACTAGGGGCAATTTATAATGGCCAATTTACCTATCAGCCTGCAAGTCTTTGGCTGTGGGAGGAAACCGGATCACCTGGTGAAAACCTACGCGGTCACAGGGAGAACTTGCAAACTCTGCACAGTGCAGCAGCTTTTTCGGGAGCAGCGTGTGAGCGAGTGAGCAGCTGGGAAAGTCCGTTTGAAAGTAAATTTAATTTCCTTTAGTTTTTCGGCGGAGGCCAGGGGGCTGCTGGGTAAGTAAAACACTATATATTTGGGCGGTTTAAAATAACTTTCCTTTCAGTGCAGCAGCTTTCTCGGGAGCAGCGTGTGAGCGAGTGAGCAGCTGGGAAAGTCCGTTTGAAAGTAAATTTAATTTCCTTTTGTTTTTCGGCGGAGGCCAGGGGGCTGCTGGGTAAGTAAAACACTATATATTTGGGCGGTTTCTGAACCCGAGACACCACACTTGTAGTGTCTCCCACCCGCCCTCCTCCTCTAACCAAAAAAAGGACTCGGTGGGGTGTTTATAAGGTAAGGCTTTTTCGATTTCTCTGGTTTTATTGTGATTGGTAAAAACTTTTCGTTCCTTTTTCATTTAACTAAGTTTAAACTTAAGATTAAAAATGGCAGGAGATCTCAGACCCGTGTCATGCTCCTCTTGCTCAATGTGGGAGCTCAGGGACACGGCTGATGTCCCTGACTCCTTCACGTGCAGGAAGTGTGTCCAGCTGCAGCTCTTGTTAGACCGCATGACGGCTCTCGAGCTGCGGATGGACTCACTTTGGAGCATGCGCGATGCTGAGGAGGTCGTGGATAGCACGTTTAGTGAATTGGTCACACTGCAGATTAGGATTGCTGAGGGAGAAAGGGAAGGGGTGACCAAAAGGCAGAGAAAGAGCAGGAAGGCAGCGCAGGAGTCCCCTGCGGTCATCTCCCTCCAAAACAAGTATACCGTTTTGGATACTGTTGAGGGAGATGGCTCACCAGGGGAAGGCAGCAGTAGCCAGGTCCATGGCACCGTGGCTGGCTCTGCTGTTCCGAAGGGCGGGAAAAAGAGTGGAAGGGCAATAGTCGTAGGGGATTCGATTGTAAGGGGAGTAGATAGGCGGTTCTGTGGTCGAAAACGAGGCTCCCGAATGGTATGTTGCCTCCCAGGTGCACGGGTCAGGGACGTCTCAGATCGGCTGCAGAACATTCTAAAGGGGGAGGGTGAACAGCCAGTTGTCATTGTGCACATAGGCACTAATGATATAGGTAAAAAACGGGATGAGGTCCTACATGCAGAGTTTAGGGAGTTAGGAGCCAAGTTAAAAAGTAGGACCTCAAAGGTAGTAATCTCAGGATTACTACCAGTGCCACGTGATAGTCAGAGTAAAAATGAAAGAATAGTCAGGATGAATGCGTGGCTTGAGAGATGGTGCAGGAAGGAGGGGTTCAGATTTTTGGGACATTGGGACCGGTTCTGGGGGAGGTGGGACTATTACAAATTGGACGGTCTACACCTGGGCCGGACTGGAACCAATGTCCTTGGAGGTGCTTTTGCTAACGCTGTTGGGGAGGGTTTAAACTAATGTGGCAGAGGGATGGGAACCAATTGAGGTCAGTTGACAGTAAGGAGGTAGTAACAAAAGCCTGTAAGGAACTAGATAATGAAGTCAGTGTGACTAAGGGGAAGAGCAGGCAGGGAGCAGATGATGAATATAAAGGGACTGGTGGTCTGAGGTGCATTTGTTTTAATGCAAGAAGTGTAGTAGGTAAGGCAGATGAACTTAGGGCTTGGATTAGTACCTGGGAGTATGATGTTATTGCTATTACTGAGACTTGGTTGAGGGAAGGGCATGATTGGCAACTAAATATCCCAGGATATCGATGCTTCAGGCGGGATAGAGAGGGAGGTAAAAGGGGTGGAGGAGTTGCATTACTGGTCAAAGAGGATATCACAGCTGTGCTGAAGGAGGGCACTATGGAGGACTCGAGCAGTGAGGCAATATGGACAGAACTCAGAAATAGGAAGGGTGCGGTAACAATGTTGGGGCTGTACTACAGGCCTCCCAACAGCGAGCGTGAGATAGAGGTACAAATATGTAAACAGATTATGGAAAGATGTAGGAGCAACAGGGTGGTGGTGATAGGAGATTTTAATTTCCCCAACATTGACTGGGATTCGCTTAGTGTTAGAGGTCCAGATGGAGCAGAATTTGTAAGGAGCATCCAGGAGGGTTTTCTGGAGCAGTATGTAAATAGTCCAACTCGGGAAGGGGCCATACTAGACCTGGTGTTGGGGAATGAGCCCGGCCAGGTTGTTGAAGTTTCAGTAGGGGACTACTTTGGGAATAGTGATCACAATTCCGTAAGCTTTAAAATACTCATGGACAAAGACGAGAGTGGTCCAAAAGGGAGAGTGCTAAATTGGGGGAAGGCCAACTACACCAAAATTCGGCAGGAGCTGGGGAATGTAGATTGGGAGCAGCTGTTTGAAGGTAAATCCACATGTGATATGTGGGAGGCTTTTAAAGAGAGGTTGATTAGCGTGCAGGAGAGACATGTTCCTGTGAAAATGAGGGATAGAAATGGCAAGATTAGGGAACCATGGATGACAGGTGAAATTGTGAGACTAGCTAAGAGGAAAAAGGAAGCATACATAAGGTCTAGGCGGCTGATGAAAGACGAAGCTTTGAAAGAATATCGGGAATGTAGGACCAATCTGAAACGAGGAATTAAGAGGGCTAAAAGGGGTCATGAACTATCTTTAGCAAACAGGGTTAAGGAAAATCCCAAAGCCTTTTATTCATATATAAGGAGAAAGAGGGTAACTAGAGAAAGGATTGGCCCACTAAAGGACAAAGGAGGAATGTTATGCTTGGACTCAGAGAAAATGGGTGAGATTCTAAACGAGTACTTTGCATCGGTATTCACCGAGGAGAGGGACATGACGGATGTTGAGGTTAGGAACAGATGTTTGATTACTCTAGGTCAAGTCGGCATAAGGAGGGAGGAAGTGTTGGGTATTCTAAAGGGCATTAAGGTGGACAAGTCCCCAGGTCCGGATGGGATCTATCCCAGGTTACTGAGGGAAGCGAGAGAGGAAATAGCTGGGGCCTTAACAGATATCTTTGCAACATCCTTAAACACGGGTGAGGTCCCGGAGGACTGGAGAATTGCTAATGTTGTCCCCTTGTTTAAGAAGGGTAGCAGGGATAATCCAGGTAATTATAGACCGGTGAGCCTGACGTCAGTGGTAGGGAAGCTGCTGGAGAAGATACTGAGGGATAGGATCTATTCCCATTTGGAAGAAAATGGGCTCATCAGTGATAGGCAACATGGTTTTGTGCAGGGAAGGTCATGTCTTACCAACTTAATAGAATTCTTTGAGGAAGTGACAAAGTTGATTGATGAGGGAAGGGCTGTCGATGTCATATACATGGACTTCAGTAAGGCGTTTGATAAGGTTCCCCATGGCAGGCTGATGGAGAAAGTGAAGGCGCTTGGGGTCCAAGGTGTACTAGCTAGATGGATAAAGAACTGGCTGGGCAACAGGAGACAGAGAGTAGCAGTAGAAGGGAGTTTCTCAAAATGGAGACGTGTGACCAGTGGTGTTCCACAGGGATCCGTGCTGGGACCACTGTTGTTTGTGATATACATTAATGATTTGGAGGAAAGTATAGGTGGACTGATTAGCAAATTTGCAGACGACACTAAGATTGGTGGAGTAGCAGATAGTGAAGGGGACTGTCAGAGAATACAGCAGAATATAGATAGATTGGAGAGTTGGGCAGAGAAATGGCAGATGGAGTTCAATCAGGGCAAATGCGAGGTGATGCATTTTGGAAGATCCAATTCAAGAGTGAACTATACAGTAAATGGAAAAGTCCTGGGGAAAATTGATGTACAGAGAGATTTGGGTGTTCAGGTCCATTGTTCCCTGAAGGTGGCAACGCAGGTAAATAGAGTGGTCAAGAAGGCATACGGCATGCTTTCCTTCATCGGACGGGGTATTGAGTACAAGAGTTGGCAGGTCATGTTACAGTTGTATAGGACTTTGGTTCGGCCACATTTGGAATACTGCGTACAGTTCTGGTCGCCACATTATCAAAAGGATGTGGATGCTTTGGAGAGGGTGCAGAGGAGGTTCACCAAGATGTTGCCTGGTATGGAGGGCGCTAGCTATGAAGAGAGGTTGAGCAGATTAGGATTATTTTCATTAGAAAGACGGAGGTTGAGGGGGGACCTGATTGAGGTGTACAAAATCATGAGAGGTATAGACAGGGTGGATAGCAAGAGGCTTTTTCCCAGAGTGGGGGTTTCAATTACTAGAGGACACGAGTTCAAAGTGAAAGGGGAAAAGTTTAGGGGGGATATGCGTGGAAAGTTCTTTACGCAGAGGGTGGTGGGCACCTGGAACGCATTGCCAGCGGAGGTGGTAGATGCGGGCACGATGGAGTCTTTTAAGATGTATCTAGACAGATACATGAATGGGCAGGAAGAAAAGAGATACAGAACCTTAGAAAATAGGCGACATGTTTAGAGAGAGGATCTGGATCGGCGCAGGCTTGGAGGGCCGAAGGGCCTGTTCCTGTGCTGTAATTATCTTTGTTCTTTGTTCTTTGTTCAGTACACATAATCGAACCCGGGTCGCTGGAGCTGTGAGGCTGCGGTCCTCCAGATTACCTAATAAAAAAAATGACATAAAATGTGTGTCCTGATCCGACTGGATCTCAGATGGCAGCCCATATCGGGTAAAGAATTGGGTTAGCCCCTTCACCACAGCCTTGGCAGGTATAGTTCTTCAGGTGAATGGCCTCTGGGAATCGGGTCACCACATCCATAATGGTGAGAAGATACTGGAATCCCTTTTTGTTTTCAGCAGGTGACCCCACAATCCACCAGCACTGTGCTGAAGGGGTCCCCAAAAGCTGGTATGTGAATTAGGGTGCAGGCTTTATTGCAGGTTGGAGCTTCCCCACAACTTAGCACATGTGACTAGTTTTACAAAACGCCACCACATCTTTGTGAAGTTGTGGCCAGTCAAAATAGTGTCTTCTGCGGGCTTTGATTTTTCATACACCGAAATGTCCATCCATTAGAAGGTCTTGGGTCATTCTTAATATTTCTTTAAGGGACCTCAGCGGCACCACTATCTGGTGAACCACTGTCCACTCTTCATCATCTGCTCTGTGAGGAGGTCGCCACTTCCTCATCAGCACCTCATTATTTAACTAGTAACACTCTGCAACTCCCTCTGCTTCAGTTTTGGTTTGGACAGTCTGTGCTATTTTTTAACACTGGGTCGGGTTGTTTGTTCAGTGACTGTAGTTAATGTCAGTCTCCATGGACCCTAATTGTGTCACTGTAGGTTTTCCATCTTCTATTAATAAGGGATTCCTTTCAAGGTTTAATACCATTGTGCCAGTCGATCGTCAGCTTCACCACTTACAGGCATCAGCTGCACCAGAGAGAGGGAGAGGATAGATCGGAACCTGAGAACAATAGATTGGAATGTTGCAACAATGGGTCAGAATCTGAGAACAGTGGATTGGAATGTTACAAAAGTGGGCAGAGGATTATCATGGCCTCTTCACATGCTTTCTACAGACGATTCGCTGTCTTTAACATCCCGGATCTATTACGCACTGTTGATTATACAAAACATTTACTATCCCATCCTTGCTATTGTTGGTGTCCCTGGTAAGTTTGTCAATACAGCTATTAATATTATAAACCATATTTAACTGCAATAATGTTCCTGGAATTTACTGTGCCCTCCTTACTGCTGTTGTTAGTCCTGGTGAATCTCTGTCTCCAGCTATTAGCTCCACAACCATTGCTAATAGTATTATAGTTCTTGTAATTTATTCTCATCTTTCCTGCTGTTACTGCCCTGGTAAGTCTTCATTTCCACAAATACGGTCTGTAAACCCTGGTTCACTGAAATACTGTTCAAGTAATGTTTTTTTCTCTGAAGCCCGAAACCAGTGTTATTGGTCTCCATAAGAAATCCTGTCCCCGATCTGTGAACGACATCCTCCAAGTCCAATGTCTGAGACTGAACCAGACTGTTTGCAACCTCTGTGTTCTATTTAAACCTGAGCTGTGTTCATCTCCATATTCTCTCCTTCACAAACCCTGCCTACTACCACCTCTGTAATATCACCCATCTCCACCTCTGCCTCAGCCCATCTACTGCACTACCCCTCATCTGTGCCTTTGCATAGTGTCAGTGGGAGTATCACATCACTCCCAGCACTAATAGGGATCAGCGGCTCTGGAGAGAGGAAGAGGATAGATTAGAATCAGAGAACAATAGATTGGAATGTTACAACAATGAACAGGAGTTTCATCTGGGAGTTTAACTTTCTTTCTGCAGATTATGATCAGTTCTCATTAAACAGTCGGATCTATTCCGCACTGAGGAATATTCAATACTTTTACTACCCCTTCCTGGCTATTATTGGTGTCCCTAGTAAGTCTCTGTATCAAACTATTAATTCTATAAACCATGTTTAACTGCATTCCCATTCTTGTCATTTCCTCTGCCCTCCTTGCTGCTGTTGTTATTCCTGGCAAATTTCAGTCTCCAGATATTAGCTCTAAAAACCATTGCTATGTGCATTAGAGTGCTTGTAATTTACTCTCCCATCTTTGCTGCTGTTGCTGTCCCTGGTAAGTCTGTATTTCCCGCTATGACATCTGTAAAATTTGTTTCACTGAAATAATGTTCTTGCTATTTAAATTTCGGAAGAGTGCAGTTGTCATTGGTCTCTATAAGAAATTCCATCCACTATCCATGAACCATGATCTCCTCATTGCCAAATATCTGAGGCTGAACCAGATAGTTTGCAACCTCTGTGTTCTATTTAAATCTGAGCTGAGTTCATCTCCATATTCTCACCAACCCTGCCGACTATCACCTCTGTACTAACACACATCTCCACCTCTGCCTCAGCCTATCTGCTGCAGAAACATTCATCTGTGCCTTTGTTAAATACACACTTGACTATTCCAATTCTATTCTGGTCACCCTCCCAGTTATAAACCTGAATAAACCACAGCCCATCCATAACTATGCTGCCTGTATTCTAACTCACACCAAATCCCGATCACCGATCACCCCTGTGCTCACTGATCTACATTAGCTCCCGGTCTGGCAGCACCTTAATTTTAATATTCTCATTATTGTGGTTGAATCTCTCCATGGCCTCACCCCTCCAATTAATCCCATTCCCCTCTCCATTCCCATATTCCTACAACTCTTTTGCCTGAAAGTATTTTCTTCAATTACCTTTTAAAAGTAACTGTTTGAAAAGGCACTGTTTGAAAATTAGGGGTCGCCCTTTTCAGACAGAGATGAGGAGACTTTTCTTTTCCTCAGATGATTGTGTGATTTTGGAAATCTCTGCCTTAGAAGGTGGTGGAGGGGGCGGGGGGGTCATTGTACATTTTTAACGCAGAGGTAGATAGATTTTTGTTAGGCAAGAGAATCCAAGTTTATCGGGGGGAGATGGGGGTGTGGAATTCGAAACGCAAACAGATCAGCCATGATCTTATTAGATGGTGGAGCAGGCTTGACGGGCTGAATGGCCTACTTCTGCCCCTAATTCATATGATCCTATCGTCGTTCTCTCTGTTTATCTACTCTGGCAATGATTTTCAGCTCTGCAGCGCCACTGGGCCGAACGCCATGTAACTCTGGATCCATAAAACAATACGAGCTGCTCTGCCAGTCACTTCAAGTGTTCCATGCTGGAGAGGGCTCAAGCCCCCGTTCACCAAGCATGTGCTGGTAGCGTGAGGAGGGGTCTGTATATATCTTCTGTCAGCCATTCCAGCAGCTGTGATGTACGTCTTTGAAACTTGGACTGTCCACGGAATGCCTGTGCTTGTCACTCTCAGCTGAACATCCATTCAGCAGCACGAGGAAGCCCCTCTAGTGTTATTTAAAAAGGACCAGGCATTCAACTTACAGGTGAGGGGTTTTTGACTTACTTCTGCTATTGTAATGTTAGTGGAGGTGCTATGGATGGTTCTCTGGAGGTTGTGTTGTGAGCTGCTGCCGACATTCAGGGAGGACAGAGGATTTGGTGACGCAAATTTGGACAAGGTATGGGGACTGTAGTTACAGTGTCTCTGGGTCTGTAACAAATGGAGCAGAGGCTGCATAGAGGGGAAGCTCTGTAAAGTGGGAGGAAGAGGGGGCTCTGCCCTACGCACCTCCGGTTTTCCAAGAACACTTTTGCTACCTACACCTCACCCAGGAGCAGTGTGTGAGATGACTCTGATTCAATAAGGAGGTGGTCACAGAGCTGTGTCACCTCCAGTAACACGACCTGGAGCCTCACACTAGGGTGAGGACGGAGCTGCCAGTGGCTGTTAAGGTCACAGTTTCATTTGAACTTCTATGTATCTGGATCTTTCCAGGCAGGAGCAGGAGAATTATCCAACATCGAGTCACAGAGACTGATAGAGCCATTTACGACATAGAAGGAGGCCATTCATCCCATCATGTACATGCTGGCTCTCCATGGAACAATCCATTCAGTCCCACTCGCCCGCTCAATCCCTGGAGCAAATTTATTTCATTCAGGTCCCCACCAGCTTTCATTTGAAATCAATGATTGTCTCTGCTTCTAACGCACTTGTGGGCAGTGAGTTCCAGATCAGTAACACCCGCTGCATAAAGAAAAATGTTCTTCCTCATATTCCCCCTGCATCTCTTGTCCAAAACATTGAATCCGTGCTCCTCGTCCTTCTTCCATCAGTTAATGGGAACACTTTTTCATTGTCTAAATTATCCAGACCTGTCATAATCTTGTAACCTAACCTTGGAACTAAAATCCACCATCCCTGGAACCATTCTGTTAAATCTCTTCAGCACCATTTCAAAGACCTTCACAATCTTTCTGAAGTGTGATGATCAGAATTGGACAAACTAGTCCAGCTGAGACCTAACCAGAGATTTTTAAACATTCATCATAACTTCTCTGCTTTTGAACTCAATACCTCTCATTATGAAATCCAAGATTATATGTGTTTTACTAACCAATCTCTCAATATGTCCTGTCACCTTTAAAGATGGATACACATACACCCACAGGTCTCTCTGTTCCTGCACATTGTTTAGAACTGTGTTATTAAGTCTATATTGCCTTCCTATCCTCTCTGTCAAAATGCCTCACCTCACACTTGTCTCACACTTTCATCTGCCACTTGTCTGCTCAATCTACATAGTATCTATGTCCTGTCGCAGGTGGTTCTGAACATACTCACTGTTTGTCACAGCTCCAAGTTTGGTATCAGAGGCGGATTTTGAAATTCTACTCTGTATTCCAAGATCCAAGTCATTTATACACAGCAAAATTAAACAGTGGCCCGAGCACTGACCCTGGGGGAACACTCACTGTCTAACATCTTGCAGTCTGAAAAACTGTCATTTACTATGACACACTGTTTTCTCTATGTAAACCTTTGTTTTTATCCAATTGGACACTGACCCTCCCATTCCATTTGACTCAATGTTGGTAATTAACCTTTTTTGTGGTATTTTATCACACACATTCTTCAAACCAATCTAGACAACATCCATCACATTCCCTTCATCAACCTTCTCTGTTACATCATCAAAAGTGCAATTAGATTAGTCAAGCATGACTTTCCTTTTGTAAATCTATGCCGGCTATCCTGAATTAACTCAAACCTCTCAACATGCCTGCTGTTTTATCCCTGATTATTGTTCTAAAACTTTTCCCACCACTGATGTTGGACTAACTGGCCTGTAGTTGTGAGGACTGTGTGTTGTCCATTGATGTATCCGCTACGTGAGAGAGGCCATCTATGTCGGGTGAAGTTAATACATCATTTTCTCCCTCTGCGGGCCCCGTGGCTTTGTCAGGAGAGCCACATCCCTGATGGTTGCGGTGTCTCTACGGTGTCCCCATGTCAACGGGGAGAGGTACAGGAACTGACTAAAATCTCACTCCATTAATGTACAGTTGGTGTGTGAGCATGCCCAGTGCATCATGTTGGTGAATGTCCCACTATCCTGGCAGCAGCCACAATAACTTCATTTTGAAGCAGTCAGCCAGTCCCAACACATTAGTCTCCCATGCAGAACCAGAATGTGGCTCCCCGGAGACAAATGTAACCACCCCGCCTTCTCCAGACACAGCTCATGTTTCTACACCCCCAAACTTCCTCCCACCGCCAACCAACCTCACACAATTAATATGTGTATAACATGAACGATGAAGTCACCAGGAACATGGTGGAACAGACCACCAGTGTGATGAAGCAATGCTTCCACAGTCCGAACCGTGTGAGGTTGGTTGGCTGCTGCCAGGATAGTGGACATTCACCAACATGATGCCACTACCAGTCGCATCTTCCCCTCCCTTCCGCTGTCAGCATTCCGAAGGGATCGTTCCCTCCACGACACCCTGGTCCACTCCTCCATTACCCCCACCACCTCGTCCCCATCTCAGGGCACCTTCCCCTGCAATCGCAGGAGGTGTAATACCTGCCCATTTACCTCCTCTCTCCTCACTATCCCAGGCCCCAAACACTCCTTTCAGGTGAAGCAGCGATTTACTTGTACTTCTTTCAATGTAGTATACTGCATTCGCTGCTCACAGTGTGGTCTCCTCTACATTGGGGAGACCAAGCGCAGACTGGGTGACCGCTTTGCGGAACATCTCCGCTCAGTCCGCAAGCAGGACCCTGAGCTTCCGGTTGCTTGCCATTTCAACACTCCCCCCTGCTCTCATGCTCACATCTCTGTCCTGGGATTGCTGCAGTGTTCCAGTGAACATCAACGCAAGCTCGAGGAACAGCATCTCATCTCCAGATTAGGCACACTACAGCCTGCCGGACTGAACATTGAGTTCAATAATTTCAGAGCATGACAGCCCCCCCCACCCATTTTACTTTCATTTTTAGTTATTTTTTCTTCCTTTTTTTTTGCATTCCTTTTTAAATTTTTTACAATCTTTTTTTGCATTTATTTCATTTCATCTTAGTTTGTTCAGTTTGCTTACCCACTGTTTTTTTCAGGTTGTTTTTCTTCAGGTTTGCCCTTGCTGCTGTTCAATATTCCGTGTATTCACACCTAATCTGTACTAATGCTTTGTCTTTCAACACACCATTAACATATTGTTTGCCTTTGCTCCGTGACCTTTTGGTCAGCTATGTGGCCTGGTCCAATCTGCACCTTCTCCTTTGTTATCTCTTGCCCAACCTCCACCTCACTTGTTTATAATTTGTGACTTTTCTAATATTTGTCAGTTCCGAAGAAGGGTCAGTGACCCGAAACGTTAACTCTGCTTCTCTTTCCACAGATGCTGCCAGACCTGCTGAGTGATTCCAGCATTTCTTGTTTTTGTTTCAGATTTCCAGCATCCGCAGTATTTTGCTTTTATATTACTGAACTATTCACCCTTGTGTATTCCCTTAGTGCCTGTCTTGTGGGTTCCCTCGACTTGCCTAGTGCTCCGATACAGTGTTTCTCCAGTGACTGCAGCATGGCTGGTGGAAGTCTGCTGACTTTCACTGGGGAGACTGCAGATGGCCTTGCAGGATGTCCTCGAGCAGCTCTGTGACTTGAGGACTCGGAATCGGACTGCACCACCTCGACATGGGCAGCAGCAGCCTGGGCTGGCTGATGGGTAACAGCAAGGACACTGGTGGAGTGACAGTGAATGGAGAACAAATACTGTCATCCTGAGAGAGGACAACAGGTTCCTGCTCCACGGAGACACTGTCATTCCCAGGGAGCGACACCTCAGTAATCCTAGTAATCTACTGGATCACAGGTTGCTGGACTGCTGTGAGAGCCTACAAACCCCTTTGAACACTGAGGTCCACAGCCATGATGGCAGCAGTCTGATCCTGCATGGCAGCAAGCATGGATCTCATGACCTCAATCTGAGCTTCCACTGTAGCACTGAGACGTCATATAATTCTGGTCTCTTGAACATCCCGAGTTTAATTACTCTACCATTGGCGGCCGTGCCTTCTGCTGCCGAGGCCCTAAGCTTTTCAAGAGAAGAGCAGAACTTCTTCAAGGTAGGCATTCCTGGAAGAAAAGTGACAGTGAATTAAATACTAAAATGAAAGCAAAATACTGCGGCTGCTGGAACTCTGCAATGAGAACAGAAATTGTCAGAAATAGTCAGCAGGTCTGGCACCATCTGTGTAGAGAGAAACAGAGTTAACGTTTCAGCTCTGCCTGACATACCTCGTGTTTTCCAAGAGAAAAAAGAGCAGTGGTCCTAAAACCGAGCCCTCGGGAACACCACTGTCTACTGTCATTGAGTCTGAACAACAACCTTTCACCACTTCTCTCTGTTTACTGTTCCTTAATCAATGTTATATCCACACTGTCACTGTACCTTTAATCCATAGGGTTCAGTTTTCCTAACCTGTCTATTGAATGACACTTAATGAAACACCTTTTGAAAATCCATATATATAACTTCAATCACATCACCCTCATCAACCCTCTCCATTGTTTTATCAAATAACTCCATCATGTTTACCTCACCACCACCTCTCTCCACTCCTCCACTGTTGTTAAATTATCAGACTGCTTATCCGACATCCAGTACTGGATGAGCAGAAATTTCCTCCAATAAAATATTGGGAAGACTGAAGACATTGTTTTCACACCCCACGTCAACTCTGTTCCCTTGCTATTGATCCCATCCCTCTCCCTGGTAACAGTCTGAATTCGGACAGTATGTTTACAACCTTGGTGTCACATTTGACCACAAAATGAGCTTGAACCTCATTTCAGGATATCATTACAACCGCCTATTTCCACCTCAGTAACATCGCCCGACTTCACCCCTGTCTCAGCCCATCTGCTGCTGAAACCTCATTGATGCCTTTGTCACCTCTCGATGTGATTATTCCAACTCACTCCTGGCTGATCTCCCACATTCTACTCTCTGTAAACTTGAGGTCATCCAAAACTCTGCTGCCCATGCCTCAGCTCACACCAAGTCCCGTTCATCTATCACTGACCGACATTGGCTCCCAGTCAAGCAATGTCTTGATTTTAAAATTCTCATCCTCGTTTTCAGATGCCGCCATGGTCTCTCCCCACCCCACCCCCATATATCTGTAATCTCCTCCACCTCCACAACCCACTGTGATACATGTGCTCCTCGAATTTCAGCCTCTTGTGCAGCCCTGATTTTAATCCCTACACTCCTGGCGTCCGGGCTTTCAGCTGCCAAGGCCCAAAGTTCTGGAATATCCTCACGGCACAGTTTTCTTTTTTCATTCTTTCATGCGATGTGGGTGTCACTGACAAGACCAGCATTTGTTGCCCATCCCCAATTGCCCTTGATAACTGAGTGGTTTGCTGGACATTTCAGAAGTCAGTTTAGAGTCAACCACATTGTTGTGGATCTGGAGTCACATGGAGGCCAGACCATATAAGGATGGCAGATTTCCATTGCAAAAGAACATCAATAATCCAGGCTGTTGTTTTTTAACGATGATCAATGATAGTTTCATGGCAGCATTGCTGAGAATAGCTTTCAAATGCAGATTTGTATTAATTAATTGAATTTTATAACTTATTGAAATTTAAATTGCACCAGTTGACACGGTGGGGTTTGAACCCATGTCCTCAGAGAATCAGCCTGATCCTCGGTATTACAATTTTGGTAATATTACCACGACGCTACGGTCATCACCTTTCCGTCTCGCTTTCCTCCTTTCAAGTACTCCTTAAAACCTATCTCTTTCTTCAAGCTGTTGGCCATCTGATCTAATATCTCCTGTTGTGTCTCAGTGTCATACTTTGCTTCATAATGATCCTGTGAAGCACTTTGGCATGTTTTATAACATTAAAAGCACTATATAAATATAAGTTGTTGTTGAGGTTTGCCAGACATGCTTTGACATCACCATATCCCTCCTGCTGTCTATTTATTATTCCATGTTTTTCAAAGCAATGAATATATTTGTCCTGGGTTATGAAATTTCCCCATCAGTGACATTGAACTGTCTGGTCAGTAAATACAGTGTCTACCCCATCTCTCCTATTTTTCAAATAGGGTGTAACATTTACAACCCTCCAGACCTCTGTCACAACTCCCATATCCAAGGAGGATTGAATGATTCTGTCCAGTGCCTCCGCTATTCCCACCTTTCCTTCCCTCAGCATCTCTCATACATCCCATCCAGACCGGATAGATGTTCTACTTTATTGTGGTACAAACAGTGCTGGACTGAAAGGGGTTAACTGAAACTGTTTGTTCAGTGACTGGAATTAATGTCAGTCTCCACGGACCCTAATTGTTTCACTGGAGGGTTTCCAACTTCTATTAATAAGAGATTCCTTTCAATGTATTATCACATAGTGTCAACAGGAGCATCAAACCCGGCAGTAAGAGGGACCAACAGCTCCAGACAGAGGGAGAGGATAGATCAGAATCTGAGAACAATAGATTGGAATGTTACAACAATGGGTCAGAATCTGAAAACAATCGATGGGAATGTTACAACAATGGACAGGAGTTTAATCTGGCAATTTGACGATCTTTCCACATATTATGACTGGTTCTCATTAGACTATCGGATCTTTTTTGCTCTTCAGATTATTCAATATATTTACTATCCCATCCTCGCTATTGTTGGTGTTCCTGGTAAGACTCTTTATCCAGCTATTAATTCGGCAAACCGTGTTTAACTGCATTACTGCTCTTGTCATTTTCTCATCCCTCTTTGCTGTTGTTGTTACTCCTGGTGAGTCTTTGATAAAGGCTGTAAACTCTACGAAGCATTGCTAATTTTGTTACTGGTCATGTAATTTTCTCTCTTGGTGTTGCTTCTTTTAATGTTCCTGGTAAGACCCTATATAGAGCTAGCAGATCGTTGTTGTGCCTAATCTGCACTTACTCTTAAAGAATTCTGAAAAGCGGACTGGTGGAATCAATGTTTATATCAATGTTTATTCACACATTAAATCATCAGGTACAAGCACTCACTACTTGCATGTTATACTACCCGTCAAGACACGAGGTGATCAGTTCCAGAATGGCAGCTGCCCTTCTATTCTCTGAGTCCTTGACTCAGGGAACTTTCTTGAGTGTTCTTCCCCGGGGTTCTCGTGCCATCACCAGTTTCAGCCATTGTCTACTGTGAGTCTAATCATACCTCATGTCCATAGGAATTCCTTTATCTGGTTTATGCAAAGGTACTGTCCGGTAGAATATGGGATTAGTGTAGCATTAGTATAAATGGGTGGTTGATGGTCGGCACAGACTCGGTGGGCCGAAGGGCCTGTTTCAGTGCTGTATCTCTAAACTAAACTAAACTAATCTCTCTTTTGTTTCAGCCTGTTTTTTTCTGGACTGTCCACAATTTCTTGGCCATCTGTTTGCTGTGCTCCTTTCTACCTAGCACCCCCATGTTTCAAAATGTTGCGTATTGTTGTGTGACGAGCCCCTTTGTTTTAACTAAGTTCTTATGTGTTTTTACTGAGTCTACAGCCACCCGCACCCCACCCCCTTTTTGATCCTGCAGGGCTACACCCAAGGGATCACACTCTCACATCTCTTAGATAGCACACTTGTGCAATTACAATTTCATTGTTAACGCAATGTCATAAGAAGTGTAGTGTAAAAGAAAGCACAATTTAAGCATCATTGTTACATAATTAGAAGAATTTAGAAGAGATACAGCACTGAAACAGGCCCTTCGGCCCACCGAGTCTGTGCCGAACATCAACCACCCTTTTATACTAATCCTACACTAATCCCATATTCTTACCAAACATCCCCACCTGTCCCTATATTTCCCTACCACCTACCTATACTAGTGACAATTTAGAATGGCCAATTTACCTATCAACCTGCAAGTCTTTGGGCTTGTGGGAGGAAACCGGAGCACCCGGAGAAAACCCACGCCGACACAGGGAGAACTTGCAAACTCCACACAGGTTGTACCCGGAATCGAACCCGGGTCCCTGGAGCTGTGAGGTTGCGGTGCTAACCACTGCGCCACTGTGCCACCCTTTTTTTATAAATTACATACCAGTCCTAAAACCTCATCGTGTCAGAATTTTTAGAAGAATTTAGAAGAGAATTAATCACTTGTGTGATCATAATACAGTCGCAATTGAATTTGTAGAATAAATTTGTCATTCATTAATTCATTTTAAGTATCTACCAATAGTTATGCAACTATCGTCGTGTTACATAATTAATTGTCTATCTTTTTAGAGAACAAGTTCGAATACTGATTGCCTTTAAGGTAGCTGTCCAACCTGTGTTCACACATCCTCTCACATTCCTTAAACAATTTCTTATGTTTCCAAATTAAGTATGTCACATATATCACCATGATACCCTAAACAACGATCAGGACATAGGGGATAATTGTAATCCAGGGGTTTGACCCCCAGTTCCATAAGTCCTCCCACCAGGTAGAATCGTTTCTCTCATGAATCTCATCTTGTATCATCTTCCACTGTTGTTCCAGATTGTAGTACACTACACTAATGATTTCTTGTTGCTGCCTCTCTTTACCCAAACGTGTGGGCAATGGCTGAATAGTATATTCATATATCCGAAGGTAATTTATCAAGTCGTCCTTAACACTGTCTGTCACAGTTATCGTTTCTGTCTTTCTTTTATGTATGTCGACCAACTCCATCTTCTCTATTCTAGTTGGTATTTGTGTGTTGAAAAGAAACGTTCTGTTCCTCACCAGACAAATCCGGTTATGTCCATACTGGTACTTCTTCATTGTTTTGGTTAAGCAATATCTCCTCTTTCCCTTATTGGCCACATGGGTTAACCCTGATAATGCCTTCCTAGTTTCCTGCAGTGGTATTAAATCCACATTTTTATTCTGCTGTTTTATATGTATCTATGTATATATATATCTATATACATACATATAAAACAGCAGAATATATATATATATATATATATATATATATATATATATATATATATATATATGTGGTAAGGACATATGACCACCTGGTTTTCCAGACGACACTTAGACAAAGTTGTCCCAATTATCTCCTCTCCAATTTTCACAACATAGGTCAATATATCATAGTATTTTCTGTAATCTTTTCCCCTTTCCTCGCTACATCTACTATTCTCTGTAGTAATAGGACAGATGGAAAAGGTTTGCCATCTGCTGACACAAAACCTCTCACTTCCCACAGAGGTAGGTACTCGGTCAAACTGTTACACACGTACATACTGTCAGAATTTATATCAAGCAGTGGGGGAAACATGTGTCGTTGTGTTAGCACAAAGTGACTGCAGCTAGTTCGGCACGCTGCACACGTAAACTCGCCAGTAACTGTAAGGCAATGTCTTTAATAGGTTTTCCATTATGATCCTGTATATGTAATCAGCACTTTGCCTGCCTAATCCCATCCTCCACTGTAGAGGAACCGTCAACAATAATGTTGAGTGCTGGTTTGATTTCTCTTTTCTTCCTTTGTACACCCCCGCCCCGCAATGATTTTGACACAAAATGACCCTTGAGGGGCTTTTCTGTCAAAACCTGACACTCATGGGGTGCAGCCTGGTAGATTAAATTGTCTGCCAAGCATGTCAAAGTATTTTCCTTTTTTGCTGAAATGTCTCTACCTTGCAAGAACAAAATCCACCGAGCAATAAGATTCTGACTAACAAAACCGTCCTTCAGACGTCCATCCACTAACAACTGGAAGGGTGTGTGTTCAGTTAGGATAGTAACAGGGCTGAGGCTGACAATATAAGTAACATTTTGAATCACCCAGAAGACGGCCAGCAAATCTTTTTCACACATTGTGAAGGCCCTTTCTACTGACGTTAACAAGTGAGATGCGGATTACACTCGGCAGAATCGGCCATGTTTCTTTGAAGGAATACAGCTGATAAGGTGGTATCTGTGGTGGCGACATCGAGGGCAAAGGGTAGGGGTGGGTCCGGCACCTGTAACACCGGATCTATGGCCAACCACTGGTGGAATGTTGACGGACTATCATGTAATCCCTGGGGGAGACACATCCAGGTGTACAGTTGTCCGGGAATGTAGACACAAATTTATATTGACACCCTCGTGCCAGCGAGAGTCTGGATAAAACTCCAAGTGCCATTTCTCCGCCCTAGTCTCCAACCGATCCATCGCCTGCTGTATCCTCTGACAATCCTCATCATTATCCGCAACTCCACCAAGCTTTGTGTTGTCCACAAACTTACTAATCAGACCAGCTACATTTTCCTCCAAATCGTTTATATATATTACAAACAGCAAAGGTCCCAGCACTGATCCCTGCGGAACACCACTATTCACAGCCCTCCATTCAGAAAAGCGCCCTTCCACTGATACCCTCTGTCTTCTATGACCGAGCCAGTTCTGTAACCATCTTGCCAGCTCACCTCTGATCCCGTGTGACTTCACCTTTTGCACCAGTCTGCCATGAGGGACCTTGTCAAAGGCTTTACAGAAGTCCGTATGGACAACATCCACTGCCCTGCCTTTATCAATCATCTTCATCACTTCCTCAAAAAACTCTATCAAGTTAGTGAGACACGACTTCCCGTTCACAAAATCATGCTGCCTCTCGCTACTAATAAGTTTATTTGTTTCCAAATGGAAGTAAATCCTGCCCCGAAGAATCCTCTCTAATAATTTCCCTACCACTGAACAAAGGCTCACCGGCCTGTAATTTCCTGGATTATACTTGCTATCCTTCTTTAACAAAGGAACAACATTTGCTATTCTCCAGTCCTCTGGGACCTCACCTATAGCCAATGAGGATGCAAAGATTTCTGTCAAGGTCCCAGCAATTTATTCCCTTGCCTCCCTCAGTATTCTGCGTTAGTTCCCATCAGGCCCTGGGGACTTATTTACCTTAATGCTTTGCAAGACACCCAACACCTCCTCCTCTGTTCCCACGAACTTCAGAACTCTGTGGAGAATCAGAATGTAGCTCCTCGGAGAGAATCACTACCCTGTCTTTACATGGCTCATGATTCACCCCCAAGGAATTCAAACCCCACCATCCATCGCCAACCAACCAGGATATTTCCAGAATATTTCCTGGATGCCTTCCACCCGGACAGGCTGCCGGCGCTGGCCTGCTAAGATTCCGGTTGCCATTGGACAACTTCACTTTCCCACCACGGATTCCCCATTCTCCACCATTGCCCCCATCTGAGATGCCCCATCACAGCATCCGCTTGGTCACCATCCTGCAATAAAAACCTGTTCATTAACATATTTATCCAACAACACATCCAATTATGCAAACACAACGCAACTTTTCACCCTTGTGGATTCCCTTAGTGACTGTCTTGTGGGTTACCTCGACTTTGCTAGGGATCCTACACAGTGTTTCCCCAGTGTCTGCAGCATGGCTGATGGAAGGCTGCTGACTTTCACTGGGGAGACTGCATATGGCCTTGCAGGACGTCCTCGAGCAGCTCTGGGACTTGAGGGCTCGGATTCGGACTGCACCACCTCGACATGGGCAGCAGCAGCCTGGGCTATCTGATGGGTAAGAGCAAGGACACTTGTGGAGTGACAGTGAAGGCAGAGCAAATACTGTCATCCTGAGAGAGGACAGCAGGTTCATGCTCCACGGAGACACTGTCACTGCCACAGGGTGACACCTCAGCAATCCTAGTAATCTACTGGATCACAGATTGCTGGACTGCTGTGAGAGCTTGCAAAATCCTTTGAACACTGAGATCCACAGCCATGATGGCAGCAGTCTGATCCTACATGACAGCAAGCAATCTGAGTCTGAGTTTGCACTGCAGCACTGAGACGTTCGGTGTCTGCCATCTGTGCTGCAGTGGAAGCTGAGACAATGGTCACCAACAATTGTATCACAGCTGGGTCCGCTAGTGATGTCATGGAGTTAGTGATCTCTTCCACAGGGGAAAGAATGTGCTTCAAACTCTGTGCAATGTCCTGTGCCATGTTGGAGTCGGACTCCTCCATGTTCTTTGACAGTGACAACAGACTGTCTGACAGGCCTCTCAATGGACAAAGTCTCTCAGTGTACATGTCCATCAGCATTCTCCTGTCTGCAGTTCCAGCAATGTTTACATCTGTGTCCTGTGTATCATAACTCGTTTGAGACCTCGCCCTCCGGTGATCTGACACATGAACTATCCTTTCCCCCTGGCCTGGCTGCAGCTCACTCGTGCTCGGTGACTCACCACATGCAGATTCCGACTCTATACCACCCTCTAAGGTACACAAAGCGAAAGTATTTGATCTGGTGACTGTGAGTTTCAGACCAAGTGATGGGGCTTCACCATCAGTGCTGTGCTGCTGCTCTCTCTCTGTCACCTGGAGCTGCTGTGACTGGGAAGCTGGCAGTTTTGGGTTATCATTGGAAAGTATAAAATCAGAAGGGGAGGGTTGTGGTGAGGGATTGGGAATGGGATGGAAAGCAGGAGGTCCATGGTCCCACCACTGCATTTTGTACATCTTCCCAGACAGTAGGATGAGGGGGAGGTGGGAGTTAAGAAGGAACATAAGGCAGCAACATAACATCATCCTGAATGCTCTCGGTGATGCCGCATGCTCCGGGCTCTGTCACAGCCGGTCCCATGATGTGGAGAATCATCTCCTCCCTCAGTCTCAGGGGATGAAGGTATGCCTGGTCCCCACCGGATCACTGCTGCTCCCTGTGTTTAAGAGCCACCTTGTCATGTAAAAGAGAGGGCAGATTGTCACTGATTGTGTTGCACTGTGTTTGGGTGATGTGCCTGCCATAGCTGAAGAGCTGGAGGCATGTGGAGGCAGGGAGAGGTGAATGTGAGGCTGGTATCAGTGGAAGGTGTGTGAGGGTGAGATGGAGTATGTGAATGTTAGGTGTCGGTCGTGAGTGTTAGGGACAGCTGATGGGTGAGTGATTGGGGTGTGGTTCATTGAGCAGTGTGAGAGGTTACTGGTGTTGAGGGCAGGAGATGTCATGTGGAGATGAATTCACTGACATTGACCACCCGTGTGAGTTCATTTAACTTCTTCTGGCTCTTCTGCCAGGTCCTCGGTGCCAGACTTCTTGCACTGACCTCCCTGGCCACCTGCTCCTATTCACTTCGAAGTGTATTTCTTGAGGGTCTGCACCCCACCCCATGGGAACATGGCCTGTCTGCTCCTGTCACCCTCCATGACTTAGGCCTCCAGCACCACATCCGTGAACCGCAGAACCCTCTCTCTGTCCTAGTACTCCATTTACCTTGTCTCCAATTGCGGCATTTCACAGTCAGCAGCAGCCTCCTGTGATTCAGTGCAACTTCCCTTTAAGAGGAACAGACTGTCTTTAAGAGCTGAATCCTGGATGAAACACGAGCCAGCCTCACACAACCTTAGGCCCCAGCAGACAGCACCGCTTGTCACCCTAGGCGGTACATAGAATTCGTGGAAATGAGAAGGCAGCAGGAAGTTTGTGTGTCACCTGCCTCAACATGAATAGGCAAGGGCAGATCACGAATTACAATCCCTACACCCGAAAAGCGAAGCAAACCCGATTTTCTCGCTATTTCTATCTTCCTTTCCCACTTACGCATGTCCTCACTCGCTCTCTACACTCTCTGTCTGCTTCTCATAGAATCAGAGACTGATGCAGTACAAAAGGAGGCTATTCGGCCCATTGTTTCAGTGCTGTCTCTTGGAATGAGCTACTTAATGAATTCCACCACCAACAACCCCCCCCCCCCCCCCCAACTTTCCGCAGTCTCCTTTATTTCCTATTCAAGTATTTGCTAAATTCCCTTTTGAAAGATATTATTGAATCTGCTTCCACCATGTTTTCAGGCAGTGAATCCCACATCCCAACAACTCGCTGTGTAAGAAAATTCTCCTCATTTCACCTCTGGTTCTTTGTCAATTACCTTCAATCTGTGTCTTCTTAATACTGAACTTCCTGACACTGGACTGGAAACAGTTTCACATTAATTACCCGATCAAAACCCTTAATGATTTTGAATTCTATATTAAATCACCCCTTACCCTTCATTGCTCCAAAGAGAACAATCCCAGCTTTTCCAATCTCTCCACATAACTGAATTCCCAGATCCCTGGTACCATTCTAATAAATCACCTCAGTCTCTTCACTAAGTCCTTGACATCCTTATCAAAGTGTGGTGACCAGAATTGGACATAATCCTCCAGCTGAGACCTTAGCAATGATATACAAACATCAGCATTTCCTCATGAGTTTTATTACTCTGTGCCTCTCTCTCTGACACCAAGGACACTACATGTTACCATCAAAGATCTGTGTGTGTACGCCGCAGGTCTCTCTAATCCTGCACCTGCTTTATAAGGGTCCCATTTATTTTATATTGTTTCTCCTCATACTTCCTACCCATGTCTCACTTCACACTTCACTGTGTTAAATTACATCTGCCATGTTCCTGTCCAATTCACCAGTCAGTCTCTGTCCTCCTGAAGTTTGTTACTATCCTTCTCACTGTTTATTAACATTTCTGAGTTTCCACTCATCACAAAACCTTGACATTATCCCCTCTGTACACAAGCCCATTGTATTAACATACTGCAACAGTGATCCCAACAGTGACCCTCGGGATAATAAAAGCAAAATACTGAGGATGATGGAAATCTGAAATAAGTACAAGGTATGCTGGAAATTCACAGCAGGTCTGGGAGCATCTGTGGAGAGAGAAGTAGAGTTAATGTTTCAGGTCAGTGACCCTTCTTCAGAACAGGGGAACGGCACTGTGTACTTCCCTCCAGACTGAACAATAAATATTCTCCACTACTCTCTGCTTTCTGCTTCGCATCTCGATCAGATCTGCTTTTAAATTTCCCTGCTCTAAGTTGAACCATCCCAGCTACATAACTGTAATCCCTCATCCCTGGAAAAATTCCAGTGAAACTCTTTTATCCCCTCTCCAATGGGCTCATGTCCTTCCTGAAATGTGGTTCCCTGTATTGGACACAATGCTCCAGGTGGAGCCGATCTAGTCTTTTCTATAGGTGGAACATAACATCCTGACTATTCGACTCTGTGTCTCTATTCATAAAACCTAGGAATCTATTTTCTTTGTTAACTGTTTGTTAACCTGTCCAGCTCACTTCAAAGATTGCACACAGACACCCCAGGTCTCTCTGTTATTCTCACCACCTTTAAAGTTGTGTTATCTCGCCTCATTCATCCACCTGCAGTTCGCTGTCACCTTCTCAAAGGCTATTAGTGGTGGGTGATAACTGCTGGCCCAGCCAGCGACACCCACAACCCATGAATAAACAATATTATAAAATCTTTCCACAATGTATCACTTCACACATCTGCCAGGCCAAGTAAATATTAGGAAAACTAAAGCCAGTGTTTTCAAACGCCACATCAAACATTTCTTAGCTACAGACTCCATCCCTCTCCTTGGCAACTGTCTGAGACTAAAGCAAAGTGTTTACAACCTGGTGTCATAGTTGCTTCTGCGATGAGCTTCCTACCAAATATTCACGCTATCAATAAAACTGCCTATTTCCACCCCCTTAACATAGGACGACTTCAACCCTGTCTCAGCTCCTCTGCTGATGAAAACTCCCCCTTGCCTGTGTTACCTGTAGACTTGAGTATTCCAACACACTCCTGGCTGGTCTCCCACATTCTACCCGCCATAAACTTGAGGTGATGAAAAACACTGCTGCCCATGTCCTAACTCACACCAAGTCCTGTTCAACCATCACCCCCTGAACTCACTGACCGACATTGAATCCTGGTCAGCAACACCTCAATTATAAAACTCTCAGCCTTCTTTTCAAATGCTTCAACAGAGTTGCTTGCTAGGCCTTTACAGAGGGCAGTTAAGAGTCAATAACATTGCTATGAGTCTAGAGTCATATGTGGGCTAGACCAGGAAAGGACGGCAGATTTATTTCCCTAAAGGACATTAGTGAATCAGATGGTGTTTAACAAAAAACAATGATAGTTTCATGGCTCCATGACTGAGACTAGCTTTCTACTCCAGATTTTAACACACTCCTGGCTTGTCTCACACATTCTACTCTCTGTAAACTTGAGGTCATCCAAACTCACACCAAGTCCCATTCCCCGATCACTGACATACATCGGCTGCCAGTTCAGCAATGTCTTGATTTTAAAATTCTCACCGTGTTTGCAACTCCCTCGATGTCCTCACACCTCCTTATCTATGTAATATTCACCAGCCCCACAACCCTCCAAGACATCTGCACTCCTCCAATCCTGGTCTCTTGTGTATGCTTGATTTTCATCATTGCTCCACTGCCAGCCAGGTCTTCAGCTGCCTAGACCCAAAGCTCTGGAATTCCCTAACTACACCTCTTTTATTTTATTCGTGTGTGGGATATGTGCATCGCTGGCAAGGCCAGCATTTGTTCCCATCCCTAATTGCCCTTGACAAATGAGTGACTTGCTAGGACATTTCACAAGGCAGTTAAGAGTTAACCACATTGTTGAGTGTCTGGAGTCACATGGAGGCCAGATCACGTAAGGACAGCAGATTTCCTTCCCGAAAGGACATTAGTAAATCAGATCGGTTTTTACAACAATCGATGATCGATTCATGGCACCATGACTGAGACTAAATTTCATTTCCAGACATTTATTAATGAATTGAAATTATTAATTGATTGAATTTTAATTCCCACCAACTGCCATGTGGGAATTGAACCCATGGTATTAGCCTGAACCTCTGGTTTTCTAGTTCAGTGACATTACCGCTATACCACTGTCACTGCCTCTCTGCCTCACTTTCCTCCCTGAAGACACTACTTAATACCTCCTGCTTTGACCAAGAAATGTAAGCTGTTGTTGTTGGGCTTTGCCAGATATGATTTGTCATTACCATATCCCTGCTGCCGTCCATTTATTGTCCCGTGTTTTTTTCCAAGCAACGAATGTTTTTGGCCTGGGCTGTGAAGTCTAGAAATTTCCCACCAGCGATGTTAGACTGACTGGTCAGTAATTACACTGTTTGCTCCATCTCTCCTTTTTTAAACCAAGTGTAACATTTACAACCCTTCCCATCTCTGGCATCAAGCCCATATCCAAGGAGGATTGGAACATTCTGTCACTGCCTCTGCTATTTTCAACATTCCTTCCCTCAGCATTCCCCACACATCCCATTCAGACAGGGTAAATGGTCTACTTTATTGTGGCACAAGAAGAGTTGGATTGAAAGGGGTTAACTGAACCTGTTTGTTCAGTGATTGTAATTAATGTCAGTCATCATGGACCATAATTGTGTCGCAGGAGGGTTTCCCTCTTCTATTAATACAGGACTCCTTTCAATGTGTTATCCCATAGTGTCAACAACAGCATCATTCCGGCGCTATCAAGGATCAGCAGCCCCAGTGAGAGAGAGGATAGATCAGAATCTGAGAACAATAGATTGGAATGTTACAACAATGGGTCAGAATCTGAGAACAATAGATTGGAATGTGACAACAGTGGGTCAGAATCTGAGAACAATAGATTGGAATGTTACAACAATGGGTCAGAATCTGAGAACAATAGATTGGAATGTAACAACAATGGGTCAGAATCTGAGGACAATAGATTGGAATGTTAAAACAATGGGTCAGAACATGAGAAAAATAGCTTGGGATGTTACTACAATGGGAAGCAGGAGTTTCTCCTATTGGTTTGGCCTAGTTACTGCAGATTATTTTTGGCTAACATTAGATTATCGGATCTATTATGCACTGAAGATGATTCAAACGATTTATTATCCCATCCTCGCTATTATTGGTGTCCCTGGTGAGTCTCTGTATCCAACGTTTAGAATTATAAACATATTTTACAGATTTAATGTTCTTGTCATGTCAATCTTGGGAAGTCTGAAGCCATTGTCTTCAGTCACTGCCACAAACTCCATTCCCTATCCACTGTCTGCATTCCTCTCGCTGCCCAATGTCTGGGGCTGAAACAGGCTGTTTGCGACCTCTGCATCCAGTTGACACTGAGCTGAGTTCATCTTCATATTCTCTCCATCACCAACCCTGCCTATCACCACCTCTGTAATATGTCCCGTCTCCACCTCTGCCTCAGCCCATCTACTGCATAAACCGTCATCTGTGCCTTTGTTAAATCCACACTTGACTATTACAATTCTATCCTGGTCACTTTCCAATTCTATCCTGGTCACCCACCCAGTTATTAACCTCCATAAATCACAGCCCATCCAGAAATCTGCTGCCTGTGTTCTAACTCACACCAAATCCCGATCACCCATCACCCCTGTGCTCACTGATCTACATTGTCTCCCGGTCTGGCAACATCTTAATTTTAATATTCTCATTCTTGTCTTTGAATCTCTCCATGGCCTGAGCACTCCAATTAGCCCTATTCCCCTCTCGATTTCACATATTCTTGTAAATCTTATGCCTTTGAAACCTTTTTAAATTCCCTTTTGAAAGTGAATTTCTTTCCCCTCCCTCGCACCTCCGGCTGTGATTTTTACAATAAGGTGCCACTGGTGCCAATGTAACAAAAACCTGGATCTATAAAAACGATGTGAATGGAATAGCCAACCACTTCTAGTGTGGCCAGCACAGTCCCCCATTCTGTTTAGGGATCTAGCCTGGGTGTACTGTGCATTTGCTGTTAGTCTGAGGAGGGGTTTGGAGTAACGTCAATGTCCCTTTCCAGCAGCTAATATGTACATCTTTGAAACTTGGTCCGTGCGTGTCCACTGATCACGTGTGTTAGTCACTCACAACTTAGTATACATTCAGCAGCACCAGGAATCCCCTCTAGTATTTTTAAAAGGACCAGGCTTCCTGGTCCTGAATATTGAGGGATATTTGACATTCAAGAAGAATAGGAAGCCAGGTAAATGTGGAGGGGTGGCACTGTTAATCAAGGATGGTGTTGGGGCATTAGTTCGAGATGACCTTGGTTCAGGAGATCAGAATGTAGAATCGATTTGGGTGGAGGTGAGGAATACCAGGACAAAGAAGTCCCTAGCAGGAGTGGTCTACAGACCTCCTAACAGTAATCACAATGTAGGACATCGTATACAAGAAGAAATATTGTTTACTTGTGATAGACGTACGGCAATAATCATGGGTGATTTTAATCTACATATAAACTGGAAAAATCAGATTGGGAACAGTAGCCCGGATGAAGAGTTCATAGAATGCTTTCGAGGTAGTTTCTTGGAGCAGCAAGTTCTGAAAACAACCAGAAAATACAATTGCCTGGGAAGCTTTACTGAGCAAACTTATGGAGTTGCGGGCTGAAAAGTCCCCGGGTCCTGATGTGCTTCATCCTCGAGTCTTAAAAGAGGTGGCTAATGAGGTAGTAGTCGTGCTGTTGTTAATTTTTCAAAGTTCACTAATTTTGGAAAGGTTCCATCAGACTGGAAAGTAATAAATATAACCCCTCTATTCAAGAAGAGGGGGATGCAGAAAGCAGGTAACTATAGGCCAGTTAGCTTGACATCTGTCGTGGGGAAGATGTTTGAATCGATCATTAAGGAAGCTTTCGCTGGGCACTTAGAAATACTCAAGGTAATCGCGAATAGATAGCATTGTTTTGTGAAAGGGAAGTCATCTTTAACCAATTTATTGGAGTTCTTTGAAGGAGTAACATGCGATATGGGTAAAGGGGAGCCCTTTGACATACTGCGCTTGGATTTCCAGAATGCATTAGACAAGGTGCCACATAAAAGGTTATTGTGCAAAGTAGGAGCTCATGGTGTAGTGGGTAGCATATTAGCTTGGATCGAAGTTTTATTGGCCGGTTGCCGAAAAGAGGGAGGATGCATGAATGGGTCCTTTTCAGACTGGCAGGATGTGACAAGTTGAGTCCATCATGGGTCTGTGCTGGGGCCTCAACATTTTACAATTTATATGAAAGACTTAGATGAGGGAAGCGATGGCATGTTAGCTAAATTTGTAGATGACTCAAAGATAGGTAGGAAAGTATGTTGTGAAGAGTACATAAGGAGGTTGTAGTCCAATATAGATAGGTTGAGTGAGTGGGGAAAAAATCTGACAGATGGAGTCTAATGTGGGAAAATGTGAAGTTTTTCACTTTGGCAGGAGGACTGCAAAATTCCGAGGTGCTGAGGGATCTAGGTTCTGTAGTGCATGAGTCACAAACTGTGAGTAGGTAGGTACAGCAAGTAACAGAGAAGGCTAATGGAATGCTCTCCTTTATTACAAGAGGAATTGAAAATAAAAGTCAGCATGTGATGCTTCAGTTATACAGGACATTGGTGAAACCACATCTCGAATACTGTCTGTAGTTTTGGTCTCCTTATTTAATGGAGGATGTGAATGCTTTGGAGGCGGTTCAGATGTGGTTTACCAGATTGATACTAGGAATGAGCAGGTTGTGTTCTGAGTAAAGGTTGGACGGACGGTCTTGTTTTCACTGGAATTTAGAATAGTGAGGGGAGATTTGACTGAAGTTTATAAGAACCTGAAAGGCCTTGACACGGTGAATGAGGAATGGATGTTTCCTCTTGTGGGTGAGTCCAGTACTAGGGGGCACTGTTTCGTAATTAGGGGTCGCCGGTTTTGGACAGAGAGGAGGAGAACATTTTTCTCTAGAGGGTTGTGTGACTTTGGAATTCTCTGCCACAGAAGGTGGTGGAGACGGGGTCATTGAATATTTTTAAGGTGGAGATAGATAGATTCTTATCAGGCCAGGGAATGAAAGGTTATCAAGGTTAGATGGGAGTGTGGAATTCGAAACACAAACCGATCAGCTATGATCTGATTGAATGGCGGTGCAGACTCGAGGGGCCGAATGGCCTACGTCTGCTCCTAGTTCATATGCGTGTATTTTTTACTCAGCTTACATGTGAGGTGCTTTTGACTTACTTCTGTTATTGTAAAGTTAGTGGAGGTGCTGTGGATGGTTTTCTGGAGGTTGCGTTGTGAGCTTCTGCAGACATTCATGGAGGACAGAGGATTTGCTGACCGAACTCTGGACGAGTTATGGGGACTGTAGTTACATGACCTACAAATGGAGCAGAGGCTAGAGAGGGGAAACTCTGCAAAGTGTGAGGAGGAGGGGACTCTGCCCTACCCACCCCAGGTTCTCCAAGAGCAAACAGAGCAGTGGTCCTAATATCGAGCCCTGGGGAACACCAGTGTATACTCACCTGGAGTCTGACCAACAACCTTTCACCATTTCTCTCTGTTTACTTTTCATTAGCCAATGTTATATCCACAATATCACTGTCCCTTTAATCCATAGGGTTCAGTTTTCCTAACCTGTCTATTGAATGTCATTTGATCAACCACCTTTTGAACATCCATATATATAACTTCAATCACACCACCCTCATCAGCCCTCTCCATTGTTTTATCAAAGAACTCCATCAAGTTTACCTCACCACCACCTCTCTCCACTCCTCTACTGTTGTTAAATTATCAGACTGCTTATGCAACATCCAGTACTGGATGAGCAGAAATTTCCTCCAATAAAATATTGGGAAGACTGAAACCATTGGGCTGGACTCTGTTGGGCTCCTGATGTAGGTCTCCATGGAGCCACACATCGGGATTGCTGGGCCTGATCTTTCCAGCTGTGCAGAGGCTCGTGGCTCCCTCCCCCCTCCCCCCCAACCGCTCGGCAGTGGTACCCTCCTTTAAATATTTCAATAAACTTAATGTATACATTTCAGTCCAATTCCCTGTGATCTTACTTACAGCCCGGGATCTTCCATGCAGCGGCTGACACTCACACACCTTCATAATAAAAGCAAAATACTGCAGATGCTGGAAATCTGAAATAAAATCCAGAAATGCTGGAACCACTCAGCAGGTCTGGCAGCATCTGTGGAAAGAGAGGCAGAGTTAACGTTTCGGGTCAGTGACCCTTCTTCTCACACACCGTCGCTTTCCCGTCCAGGGAAAGCCAGCACCACAGAGGTGGGGAAGGGGGGAAAGTAGGATTTTTAGAGTACTGATGGGGTGGGGGGTGGTGGCTGGTGCTTGTGGTGGGCGTGGTCAACTCTGCATTAATAGTGTAGGGGAAGAAGGGGCAAACTCTACACTTTGGACAGTTGTTGGGTTGAGAGGGTACTCGGCAGTTTAAGTCTTTGGAGGGGCTGGTGGGAAGGCAACTATACAATGTAAGTTTTTTGGGGGAAATGGGCAACATTTTATTTGCAGTGCACTGGCGGGGGTATGTGTACGGGGTTAAACTTTGCACTTTTTGTGGCAGGTCTGGTTGCCCTTTAAAAATGGCACCAGTGTCTGTACAGAGACAGCTGACAACACTACTGTTGTCGCTGAGGCCGTCCCTGTTACGTGATTGGGGGTGGAGTGGGCGGCCCGTTCACTGTATTAAAATGAGCCGTCGCCTGCTACATCACAGTGGCACAGCAGACACAGACTGCACATATGGGCCACCAATGTTTCGCACTCCGCTGGGGAGAATAAAATTCAGCCCCTTGTTTTTGCTTCCCGCTCCAATCTCCCTTCCCCAGCTAGCAATTCCTTCCTTCTTCCTAGTAACTGTCTGACATTACTATAGTCTGTTCACAACCTTGGTGTCACATTGGACCACAAAATAGGCTTCTAACCTCATACTGGTGCCATCACCACAATCGCCTATTTCCATCTCTGTAACATCACCTGACTAAATCCCTGCCTCAGCTCATCTGCTGCTGACACCCTCATTCAAGAAAAGAGGCACTGCTGGATCTGGTACTTGGGAATGAGGTGGGCCAAGTGGATCAAGTACCAGTAGGGAAGCACTTAAAGGACAGTGGTCATTACATCACAAGGTTCAGGCTGACTACATAAAAGGACAAAGGGTAAGAATAATTAACTGAGGGAAGGCCAACTTCAGCGGGGTAAGAATGCAGCTGGTGAAAATAAATTGGAGTCAACTTTTGGCAGGAAAACAATAGCTGAACAATGGGCGACCTTCAAAGAAGAGATAGTTTGGGCTCAGTCAAGGTATATTCCTTCGAAGGGGAAAGGTAGTGTAAACAAATCCAGAGCTCCCTGAATTACAAAAGAGGTGAGTGACGTAAAGATTAAGATGAAGAAGAAAAAGTGTGCTTATGACAGACGCCAGGTAGACAATCCTACTGAGAACCAGGCAGAGCGGAAGCATAAAAGCAAGTAAGAGAAGTAAAATAGAATATGAGAAGAGTCTGGCGGCTAGCATTAAATGGAGTTCTGAAGTTTTCTATAGACGTATAAACAGGTAGCAAAAGGAGGAGTTGCACCAATTTGGGGTCACACAGAGGATTTGCACATGCATGCAGAGGGCATAGTTGAAGTATTAAATAAATACGTTGCATCTGTCTTTACCAAGTGTAACAAAAGTGATTCTTTTTTGGTAAAAAAACATATTTCTAAAGGCATTTATGGTTCAGCTGAATAAATGTTAGACCGTTTTTTTAATTAAAAATTGAACCACCAAGAGGTCACTGAGAGGGAGCTGGACTGGCAACAGAGTTACTGGTTATCAGAGGACTCGGGTTCGAGATGAAGCCGAAACCCTGGTAGCAGGCAGAAAAGTGATACGTTCTCCTTTGATTAGACAAGCCCCGTTTTCGCAGAGAACACCTGGGATGGACAGAAAAACTGACAAGCTTTCTGGTTGTCGGTCAGTGTGCGTGGTTTTACCTTCCGGAAGGAGATAACATCAAGTCTGAAGAAAAAGTCAAGAAAACAGAGAGGACCACAACCCAGCTCATTTTCCAGAAATTCCAAAACAGACCTTGCGAAGTCCACGGAGTTGAGTCATCTTGTTTCCTGTTTGAAGAAAGCCTGCTAAAAATAATTCTCATTGCCGCCTGAAGAGAACTGTTGTCTGGTAACCTGGATGTGTGTGCTCAGAAGTTAGACTCCATGCTGGTTTGGAACAACATAACTCATCTGCTGTTTCCTTCAAAATGGGCAACTAGTTAACGCAAATGCTTTTTGTTTGTAACAGAGCTCTGATCGAAAAATCTTTTTTTTTAGATCTTGTTTTCGGTTAACCAGTGTATATGTCTGTGTTTGAGTTTTAAGGGACTAAGGTAAAAAAAAAAGTAACTTTAAAATTTGGTTCTGGTTAAAAGGGACTTTGAAGTTTGGTTAAGGTGGGAACGGGAAGTTAAAAATTAATTGTTGGATTTTTAAAAATTTGATCTGCGTGATATTGTTCTACTTCATTTCTAGTTGAGACTTTTTTATTCGATCCTGGGATGTAGGCATCACTGGCTAGGCCAGCATTTATTACCCATCTCTCCATAACCCTTAAGAAGGTGGTGGTGAACTGCCTTCTTGAATCGCTGCAGTCCATGGGAGGTAGGTTCACTCACAATTGTGTTAGGAATGGACTTCCAGGATTTTGACCCAGCGACAGTGAAGGAATGGCGATATAGTTCCAAGTCAGAATGGTGTATGACTTGGAGGGGCACTTGCAGGTGGTGATGTTCCCATGCATTTGCTCCCCTTGTCCTAGATGGTAGAGGTCGCGGGTTTGGAAGGTGCTGTCTCAGGTGCCTTGGTGCATTGCTGCAGTGCATCTTGTAGATGGTACACACTGCTGCCACTGTGCGTCGGTGGTGGAGGGAGTCAATGTTTGTGGATGGTGTGCCAATCAAATAGGCTGCTTTGTCCTGGATGATGTCGAGCTTCTTGAGTGTTGTTGGAGCTGCAGCAATCCAGGCGAGTGCAGAGTATTCCATAACACTCTTGACTTGTGCCTTATAGATGGTGGACAGGCTTTGGGGAGTCAGGAGGTGAGTTACTCGCTGCAGGATTCCTGGTCTTACACCTGCTTCATTTATGATAAACTGTTAATTGTTTAGTTCAGTAAAGTGTGTTCTATTGTGATGAGAATAGTGTATCTGATGGACTGTTTCAGCAAGTGGGAAAATGAGAAAAAAATGCTGTGACCTGTGGAGAAGCAGGACTGAATTAACAGTGCACACCTCTCGCCTCGGGTCATAACATAAGGTAGAAGGTACAACACAGGCAATGGTGAAAGAGCAGGTAATTAAGAAACAAGAAGGGTTTAAAATTGATAAAGTGGACATATTTGATAGGCTATCTAGAGGTAAAGTGAAGAAAGCACCAGGGCCAATGAGGTGCATCCAAGGATTATGAGGGAAGTGAGGGTGGAAATCGCAGAGGCACTGGCCATAAATTCTCAATCTTCCTTAGACTAGGGGTGATGCCGGAGGACTGGAGAATTGCAAATATTACATCCTTGTTCAAAAATGGTTGTAAAGATAATCCCAAGAACTCCAGGCCAGTCAATTTAACTGCAGTGGTGGGGAAACTTCTAGTAATAATAATTCGGGACAAATTAATAGTCACATGGAAAAATTCGGGTTAAGTAAGGAAAACAGCATGGATTCCTGAAGGGCAAATACTATTTAACTAACAGCCTGGAGATTTTGAGAAGGTAACAGAGAGGGTTGATGAGGGCAATGCTATTGATGTGGTGTATTGTATTTACAAAAGACATTTGATACTGTGCCACATAACAGACTTGTGAGAAAACTTATAGTTCATGAATGAAAAGGGACGGTAACAACATGGATACGGCTTTGGCTGAGTGGCAGGAAAGAAAGAATTGTAGTTTGTGGATGTTTGTGGGGGGCTGGAGGAAAGGATGGAGGTCCCAGGGGTCAGTGTTGGCACCCTTGATTTTCCTGATATATATTACAAGAGCGACGTCTCAATTCATTCCATCTTCGCTGCCTCCGGAGAATCCTTGGCATCAGGTGGCAGGACCATATCTCAAACGTGGAAGTCCTCGAGGCGCCCAATATCCCCAGCATATACACCCTACTGAGTCAGCAGCGCTTGAAATGGCTTGGCCATGTGAGCCACATGGAAGATGGTAGGATCCCCAATGACGCATTGTACAGCGAGCTTGTCACTGGTATCAGACCCACTGGCCATCAGTGTCGCTGCTTTAAAGACATCTGCAAACGCGAAATGAAGTCCTGTGACATTGACCACAAGTTGTGGGAGTCAATTGCCAGTGATCTCTAGTGCTAGCAGATAGCCATAAAGGTGGGTCTGAAGAATGGCGAGTCGAAGAGACTTAACAGTTGGCAGGAAAAAAGACAGAAGCACAAGGAGAGAGCCAACCGTGAAATAGCCTCGACAACCAATTTTATCTGCAGCGCCTGTGGAAGAGCCAATTCACTCTAGAATTGGCCTTTATAGCCACTCCAGGTGCGGCTCCACAAACCACTGACCACCTCCAGGCGCTTATACATTTTCTCTCGAGACAAGGAGGCCAAAGAAGGTAACTGACCAAGACTATGGTGTTCAGGGCACAATTTCAGAGTTTGCAGATGATACGAAACGTGGAAGCATTGTGAACTGTGAGGAGGATGGTGTTGAATTTCAAAATTACTTTGACAACATGGTGGAATGGGCAGGCAGGTGGTGGATGAATTTCAATGCAGAGAAATATGAAGTGATTCATTTTGGTAGGAAGAATATTGAGATAATGTAAAATAAAGTGCACCATTCTAAAGGAGCAGAGAGACCGAGGTGTATATGTGCATAAGTCATTGATGTTGGCAGGAGAGGTTGAGAGAGCATTTAATATAGCAAACAGTATCCTGGGCTTTATTAACAGGGACATTCAGTACAAGAGCAAGGAAGTTATGTTGAACTTATATAAAACACTGATTCAGCCTCAGCTGAAGTATTCTGTCCAATTCTGGGCACCACACTTTAGGAAGATTGTGAGGGCATTGGAGAGAGTACAGAAAAGATCCATGAGAATGCTTCCAGGCATGAGGAATTTCAGTTATGAAGATAGACAGGAGAAGTTAGGATCATTTTACTTGGAGAAGAGAAGGCTGAGAGGTGAGTTGATTTGATAGAGTTGTTCAAAACCATGAGGGGTCTGGACAGAGGAGACAGAGAGAAACTGTTTCCACTCGTGAAAGGAATCGAGAACGAGAGGGCACAGATTGAAATTAATGGGTAAGAGAGGCAGAAGTGACATGAGGCAATACTTTTTCACGCAAGGAATGGCTAAGGACTGGAATGTACTGCCTGAGAATGTGATAGGAGACAGGTTCAATTGAAGCATTCAAAATTCAATCAGACTGTTATCTGAAAAGGAAGAATGTGCAGGGTTATGGGGAGAAGGCGGAGAATGGCACGAGGTTAATTGCTCTTTCGGAGAGCCAGTGTGTACATGATACACTGAATAGCCTCCTTCTGTGCTGTAATAATTATGTGATTCCCTGATTCATGCCTTTGTTACCTCTGTGCATAACTATTCCAACTCACTCCTGGCTGATCTCCCACATTCTACTCTCTGTAAACTTGAGGTCATCCAAAACTCTGCTGCCCATGTCCCAGCTCACACCAAGTTTTCTTCCTCTATCACTGACCGACATGGCTTCCAGTAAAGCAATGTCTTGATTTTAAAATTCTCATCCTCGTTTTCAGTACCTCCATAGAACAAAGAACAAAGATAATTACAGCACAGGAACAGGCCCTTCGGCCCTCCAGGCCTGCGCCGATCCAGATCCTCTATCTAAACATGTCGCCTATTTTCTAAGGGTCTGTATCTCTTTACTTCCTGCCCATTCATGTATCTGCCTAGATACATCTTAAAAGACGCTATCGTGCCCGCGTCTACCACCTCCACTGGCAATGTGTTCCAGGCACCCACCACCCTCTGCGTAAAGAACTTTCCACGCATATCCCGCCTAAACTTTTCCCATCTCACTTTGAACTCGTGAACCCTAGTAATTGAATCCCCCACTCTGGGAAAAAGCTTCTTGCTATCCACACTGTCTCTCCCTCTCATGACTTTGTACACCTCAATCAGGTCCCCCCTCAACCTCCGTCTTTCTAATGAAAATAATCCTAATCTGCTCAACCTCTCTTCATAGCTAGCGCCCTCCATACCAGGCAACATCCTGGTGAACCTCCTCTGCACCCTCTCCAAAGCATCTGCATCCTTTTGGTAATGTGGCGACCAGAACTGCACGCAGTATTCCAAATGTGGCCGAACCAAAGTCTTATACAACTGTAACATGACCTGCCAACCCTTGTACTCAATACCACGTCCGATGAAGTAAAGCATGCCATATGCCTTCTTGACCACTCTATTGACCTGCGTTGCCACCTTCAGGGAACAATGGGCCTGAGCACCCAAATCTCGCTGTACATCAATTTTCCCCAGGACTTTTCCATTTACTGTATAGTTCACTCTTGAATTGGATCTTCCAAAATGCATCACCTCGCATTTGCCCTGATTGAACTCCATCTGCCATTTCTCTGCCCAACTCTCCAATCTATCTATATTCTGCTATATTCTCTGACAGTCCCCTTCACTATCTGCTACTCCTCCAATCTTAGTGTCGTCTGCAAACTTGCTAATCAGACCACCTATACTTTCCTCCAAATCATTTATGTATATCACAAACAACAGTAGTCCCAGCACGGATCCCTGTGGAACACCACTGGTCACACGTCACCATTTTGAGAAACTCCCTTCCACTGCTACTCACTGTCTCCTGTTGCCCAGCCAGTTCTTTATCCATCTAGCTAGTACACCTTGGACCCCATGCGCCTTCACTTGCTCCATCAGCCTACCATGGGGAACCTTATCAAACGCCTTACTGAAGTCCATGTATATGACATCTACAGTCCTTCCCTCATCAATCAACTTTGTCACTTCCTCAAAGAATTCTATTAAGTTGGTAAGACATGACCTTCCCTGCACAAAACCATGTTGCCTATCACTGATAAGCCCATTTTCTTCCAAATGGGAATAGATCCTATCCATCAGTATCTTCTCCAGCAGCTTCCCTACCACTGACGTCAGGCTCACCGGTCCATAATTACCTGGATTATCCCTGCTACCCTTCTTAAACAAGGGGACAACATTAGCAATTCTTCAGTCCTCCGGGACCTCACCCGTGTTTAAGGATGCTGCAAAGATATCTGTTAAGGCCCCAGATATTTCCTCTCTCGCTTCCCTCAGTAACCTGGGATAGATCCCATCCGGACCTGGGGACTTGTCCACCTTAATGCCTTTTAGAATACCCAACACTTCCTCCCTCCTTGTGCCGACTTGACCTAGATAATCAAACATCTGTTCCTAACCTCAACATCCGTCATGTCCCTCTCCTCGGTGAATACCCATGCAAAGTACTCGTTTAGAATCTCACCCATTTTCTCTGACTCCACGCATAACTTTCCTCCTTTGTCCTTTAGTGGGCCAATCCTTTCTCTAGTTACCCTCTTGCTCCTTATATGTGCTCCCTCTCTCTGTAATATCCTGCAGCTCCACAATCCACCAAGATATCTGTGCATCTCTAATTCTGGCCTCTTGTGCATCCCTGATTTTCATCACTCCACCACTATTATCTGCACCTTCAGCTAATGAGGCTCCAAGTTCTAGAATACCCTCCCTTCACCTCTCCGCTTCTCCAACTCGCTTTCATCCTTTAACACGCCCGTTAAAACCTACTTCTTTGACCATGCTTTAAACTAGTATCTCATTTTCGGGAAGCACCTTGGGACATTTCATTATGTTAAAGGCGCTGTATAAATATAAATTGTTGTTGAAGTTTGCCAAACATGATTTGTTATTACCAGACCCCTGCTGCTTCTTGTTTGTTATCGTATGTTTTTCAAAGAAACGAATATATTTCTCCTGGATTGTGACCCCATGAAATTTCCCCAGTAGTGATGCGTGTCTGACTGCTCAGTAATTACAGGGTTTACTCTATCTCTCCTTTTCTAAACAGGGTGTAACAATTACAGTGCTCCAGTCCTCTGTCATCGCTCCCATATCCAAGGAGGATTGAAAGATTCTGGCCAGTGCCTCTACTATTTTCACCATTCCTTCCCTCAGTAACCCTCACACATCCTGTCCAGAGTAAATTTTCTGCTTTATTGTGGTATGCAAGGTGTCGGAATGAAAGAGGTTAACGGAATCTATTTGCTCAGTGACTGTAATTAATGTCAGTCTCTATGGAACCTAATTATTTCACTGGAGGTGCTCCATCTTCTAATAGTAAGGGACTCTTTTCAATGTGTTTTCACATATTGTGAGTGGGAGCATCATCCCTGGCACTAATAGGGACCAGCGTCTCCAGAGAGAGGGGGAGGATAGATCAGAATCTGAGGTCAATAGATTGGAATCTGACAACAATGGGTCAGAATCTGAGAACAATAGATTGTAATGTTACAAAAATGGGCAGGGGGTTATCCTGGGATCTTGACACTCTTTCTGCATATTATGATCGGCTACCATTAGCATCTAGCATCTATTACGCAGTGAAGATTACTCAATACATTTACTATCTCATCCTTGCTATTGTTGGTGTTCCTGCTAAGTCTCTATATCCAGCTCTTCATTCTATAAACCATGTTAAACTGCATTACTGTACTTCTCATTTACTCTGCCCTTGCTGATTTTGGTATCCCTCCAGCTATTATCTTTATATAACCATTGCTAACCGCATTATGGTTTGTGTAATTTAATCTCTCATCTTTACTTCTGTTGTTGCCCTGGTAAGACTCTAGTTCCAGCCATGAGATATGTAAACCTTGCTTCACTGAAATACTGATTTGGAATATATTTATTTTTTTGAAGACTGAAGCTAGTGTCATTGGTCTCCATAAGAAACTTCATATCCTATTTGTGAACCACTTACCTTTCACTGGCCATTGTCTGAGACTGAACAAGACAGTCTACAACCTCAGTAGTAATTTAAACCTGAGTTGATTTCATCTCCATATTCCCTCCATCAACAAACATGCCTACTACCACCTCTGCAATACCTGCCATCTCCACCTCGGCCTCAGCCCATCTGCTGCATAAACTCTCATCTGTGCCTTTGTTAAATCTACACGTGACTATTCCAGTTCTATCATGGTCACCTTCCCAGTTATAAACCTCCATAAACCACAGCCCAGCCTGCGGCGGTGTCTCAGTGAACATCAATGTCAGCTCGAGGAACAAAACCTCATTGTCCGATTAGGCATTCTACAGACTTCCAGACTGAATATTGAGTTAAATAATTTCAGATCAAGACTGCTCTTTTAATTATTTTGCTTTATCATTTTTTTTGCCATGTCCTGGCCTTAAACTGTATTTTTTTATGTTGCTGCTTATGGCTTGGGCTGTTCATTATTTTGTCATTTAACACCTTTCCTGCACTAACGCTTTGTCTTTCACCACACCACAAGCACACTCTCTTTGCCTTTGCCCCATGACCTCCTTGTCAGTTAATCTCTATTACCCTCTGTCCTTTCAACACCTCTTTTTTCTCTTTTGCCCCACCCTTGCTTTATTTCCTTAAAACCTGACCTTTCTAACCTTTGCCAATTCTGATGAAAGGTCACAGGCCTGAAGCGTTAACTCTGCTTCACTCTCCACAGATGCTTCCAGACCTGCTGAGTCTTTCCAGCACTTTTTGTTTTCATTTAAGACTTGTAGTGGAGTTCCCCAGGGATCAATGTTGGGATCGTTTCTCTTCCTGACAAATATTAATGACATGGACCTTGGTGCACAGGGCACAATTTCAAAGTTTGCAGATGATGCAAAATTTGGAAGCATTGTGAACTGTGAGGAGGATAGTGTAGAAATTCAAACGGACATAGACAAGTTGGTGGAATGGACAGACAGGTGGCAGATGAAATTCAATGTGGAGAAATGTGATGTGATTCATTTCGATAGGAAGAACATGGAGAGGCAATATAGAATAAATTGTACAACACTAAAGGGTGTGCAGGAGCAGAGGACCTGGGTGTATATGTGCATGGGTCATTGAAGTTGGCAGGAGAGGTTGAGAGTGGTTAATAAACCAGACAGTATCCTGTGCTTTATTCACAGCAGCATGGAATGCAAAAGCAAAGAGGTTATTTTGAACTTGTATGAGACACTAGTTCGGCCTCAGTTGCAGTATTACGTCTAGTTCTGGGCACCACACTTTAGGTAATGTGAAGACATTGGGGAGTGTACATAAACATTCACAAGAATGGTTCCAGAGATGAAGAATATCAGTAATGAAGAGAGACTGGAGAACTGAGAACATTTTCCTTAGGAAAGAGAAGGCTGAGAGGAGATTTGAAAAAAAAGGTATTCACAATTATGAGGTGTCTGGACCGAGTGGAGAGGGAAAAACTGTCCCCACTCCTGAAAGGTTCGAAAACGAGAGGGCAAAGAATAAAAGTAATTGGTAAAAGAAGCAGAAGTGACATGAAAAAAACTTTTTCACACAGCGAGTGCTTAAGATCTGGATTGTGCTGCCTGAGAGTGTGGTGGAGGCAGATTCAATCGAGGTAAACAGGAGGAAATTGGATAGCTGTCTGAAAAGGAAAATTGGACAGAGTTACAGGGAGAAGGCAGGGGAGTGACACTAGATAAATTGCTCTTTTGGACAGCCAGTGCAGACACGATGGACTGAATGGTCGCCTGTAACAATTCTGTGATTCTGTGACAGTTGACCACAAAATGAGCTTCCACCGTTATATTCTTGCCATCACTATCACCACCTATTTCCACTTCAATAACATCGCCTGATTTCACCCCTGTCTTAACTCATCCGCTGCTGAAGCTCTCAGTCATGTTTTCATTACCTGTAGACTGGACTATTCGAACTCATTCTCCCACATTCTACTATCTGTGACCTTGAGGTCATCTAAAACTCTGCTGCCTGTGCCTTAACTCACAGAAAGTCTAATTCCCCGATCACTGACTGACATCAGCTCACAGTCAAGCAATGTCTTGATTTTAAAATTCTCATTCTTGTTTTCCAATCCCTCCATTGCCTCACCCCTCACTAACTCTGTAATCCCCTCCAGCCCCACAAACCTCTGAGATATCTCTGCTTCTCTAATTCTGGCCTCTTGTGCATCCCTGATTTTAATTACTCCACCATTGTGGCCACACTTTCAGTTGCCTCGGCCCAAAGCTCTGGAATACACGCCCGACACAGCTCCATCTCTCCATCTCTCCACCTCGCTTTTATCCTTTAAGACACTCCTTTAAAACTTGCCTCTTTGACCAAACATTTGGTCACCTTACCTAATATCTCCCTTGGTGGTTCAGTGTTATACTTTGTTTCATAATGCTGCTGTGAAGTACCTTGGGATAAGTTCTTGCTGAACTTTGCCAGACATGAATTGTCATTAGCATATCCATGCGGCTTGAAATTTATTATGCTATGCTTTTCCAAGCAAATAATATTTCTGTCCTGGGTTGTGAAATTTCACCACCACTGACGTCAGATTGACTGGACAGTACAGGGTTTACCACATCTCCCCATTTTGTAAACTAGGTGTATAATTTGCAGCCCTCCAGTGCTCTGTCATCACTCCTATATCCAAAGAGAATTGATAGATTCTGTGCAGTGCTTCTTCCATTTGCACCATTCCTTCTCTCACCAACCCTCAGAATTCCCATCCAGACCGGGTAAATGTTCTAGTTTATTGTGATACAAAAATTGTTGGATTGAAAGGGGTTAACTGATCCTGTTTGTTCAGTGACTGCAATTAATGTCAGTCTCCATGGACCCTAATTGTGTCACTGGAAGATTTCCCTCTTCTATTAATAAGGAGCACCTTTCAATGTGTTATCACATAGTGTCAGTGGGAGCATCACATCACTCCCGGCACTAACAGGGATCAGCGGCTCTGGAGAGAGGGAGAGGAAAGATCAGAATCAGGGTACAATAGATTGGAATGTTATAACAATGAACAGGAGTTTCATCTGGGAGTTTAACTTTCTTTCTGCAGATTATGATCAGTTCTCATTAAACAGTCGGATCTATTACTCACTGAGGAATATTCAATACATTTACTACCCCTTCCTGGCTATTATTGGTGTCCCTAGTAAGTCTCTGTATCTAGCTATTAATTCTATTAACCATGTTTAACTGCATTACCATTCTTGTCATTTTCTCTGCCCTCCTTGCTGCTGTTGTTATTCCTGGCAAATTTTAGTCTCCAGATATTAGCTCTATAAACCATTGCTATGTGCATTAGAGTGCTTGTAATTTACTCTCCCATCTTTGCTGTCTCTGGTAAGTCTCTATTTCCCGCTATGAGATCTGTAAAATTTGTTTCACTGAAATAATGTTCTTGCTATTTAAATTTGGGAAGAGTGCAGTTGTCATTGGTCTCCATAAGAAATTCCATCCACTTTCCATGAACCACGATCTCCTCATTGCCAAATATCTGAGGCTGAACCAGACAGTTTGCAACCTCTGTGTTCTATTTAAATCTGAGCTGAGTTCATCTCCATATTCTCACCAACCCTGCCTACTATCACCTCTGTACTAACACACATCTCCACCTCTGCCTCAGCCTATTTGCTGCACAAACATTCATCTGTGCCTTTGTTAAATACACACTTGACTATTCCAATTCTATCCTGGTCACTCTCCCATTTATAAACCTTCATAAACCACAGCCCATCCAGAACTCTGCTGCCTGTATTCTAACTCACACCAATCCCCATCACCCATCACCCTTGTGCTCACTGACTTACATTGACTCCCAGTCTGGCAGCACCTTAATTTTATTATTCTCATTCATGTGTTTGAATCCCTCCATGGCCTCACCCCTCCAGTAAGTCCCATTCCCCTGACCGTTCCCATATTCCATTTGGCCTTCTAGTATTTTCTTCAATTAGCTTTAAAAATAAACTTCACCCCCTCTTTATTCGACCACTGACCACGATTTTCAGCTCCACAGCGCCACAGGGCCCAACGTCATGGACGCTTGGATCCATAAAATGGCACGAGCTGAGCTGCCGGTCACTTGCAGTGCTCCATGCTGGACAGGGATTTAGCGCTGGACAAGGATTTATCCCGGGTTTTTCAAGCATGTGCTGGTAGTGTGAGGAAGGGTCTGAATATGGTGCCAATCAGCCATTGCAGCTGCTTTGATGTATGTCTTTGAAACTTGGCCTGTGCATGTCCACTGACCACCTGTGTTAGTCATTCTCAGCTGAACATATATTCAGCAGCACGAGGAGCCCCTCGAGTGTTATTTAAAAGGACCAGACATCCAACTTACAGGTGAGGGGCTTTTGACTTACTTTTGCTATTGTAAAGTTGGTGGAGGTGCTGTGGATGGTTTTCTGGAGGTTGTGTTGTGAGCTGCTGCAGACATTCAGGGAGGACAGAGGATTTGGTAACCCAACTCTTGACGAGGTATGGGGACTGTAGTTGCAGTATCTCTGGGTCTGTAACATGACCAACAAATGGAGCAGAGGATGTTGAGAGGGGGCGCTCTCTAAAGAGGGAGGAGGAAGGGGCTTTACCCTACCCACCCTGGGTTTTCCAAGAGCACTTCCCCTACCTTACCTGCCCCAGGAGCAGTGTGTGAGGTGACTCTGATTCAAAAAGGAGTTCGTCACAGAGCGGTGTCACCTCCTGCAACACATGGAGCCTCACACCAGAGTGAGGACGGAGCTGTCAGTGGACGTTAAGATCACAGTTTCATTGAAACTCTATGTATTTGGATATTTACAGGCAGGAGCAGGAGACATATCCAGTGTAGAGTAGTAGAGATTGATGGAGTCATAGCGTCATTTACGACACAAAAGGAGGCCATTCGCCCATCATTTCCGGTTCTATGTGGAACAATCCAGTCAGTCTCAATCCCCTGCTCAATCCCCGTAGCCCTGCAAGTGCATTTCCTTCAGGTTCCACCCAGTTTCCTTTTGAAGTCATTGATTGCCTCGGCTTCCACCACTCTCATGGGCAGTGAGTTCCAGATCGTTACCATCCACTGTGTTAAAAAGTTCTTCCTCATATTCCACTTGCATCTGTTATCCAAAATGTTCCATTTGTGACCCCTAGTCCGTGTTTCATCACGGGAACAGCTTTTCCTTCAATATCTTATCTAAGCTTATAATAATCGTGTACACCTCTATCAAATCTATCTCAATCCCCATTGCTCCAGGGACAACAAATCCATCTTCTCCAAACTAACCTTGTAACTAAACCCCCTATCCCTGAAACCATTCTGGTAAATCTCCACTGCACTCTCTCAAGGACCTTTACATCCTTCCTAAAGTGTGGTGATTAGAACTGGACAGAGCTCCCTAGTTGGTTTCTAACCAAAACATTACAAAGTTTCAGTGTAGCATCTATAACAGCATACCTGGCACAAAAGAAAAACAACGGGAAAGGTAGCCAAATTATGGCTTGCAAGGGAAATTAGAGATAACATTAGATCCAAGGAAGAGGCACACAAATTCTCCAGGGGAAAAAAATACAACAGACATGAGGATTGGGAGCAGTTTTGAATTCAGCAAAGGAGGACATAGGGATTGATTAAGAAGCAGCAAATAGAGTACGAGAGTAAGCTTGTGGGGACATAAAAACTGACTGTAAAAGTTTCTATAGGTATGTGAAGAGAAAACAATTGGTGAAGACAAATGTAGGTCCCTTACACTCAGAAACGGGGGAATTTATTATGCGGAACAAATAAATGGCTGACCATCTAAGTGCATACTTTGATTCTGTCTTCACAAAGGAGGACACAAATATCATACCAGAAATGTTGGGGAACACAGGGTTTAGTGAGAGATAGGAAGTTAAATACATCAGTATTAGGAGAGAAATGGTGTTGGGCCTGATAATCTTAATCCAAGAATAATTCAGGAAGTGACCCGAGAAATAGTGAATGCACTGGTGGACATCTTCCTAGATTCCATGGACTCTGGAACAGTTCCTACAGATTGGACGGTAGCTCATGTAACCCCACTATTTAAAAAGGGATATATAGAGAAAACAGAGAATTATAGACCAATGAGCCTGACGTCGAAAGTGGGGAAAATCCTGGAGCCATTATCAGAGATTTTATAGCAGAGCACTTGGAGAACAGTGGTAGAATTGGACAAAGTCATCATGAATTTACGAAAATGAAATCATGCTTGTCAAATCTACTGGAATTCTTTGATGATGTAACTAGTGGAGTTGATGAGGGGGAGCCAGTGGATATGGTTTATTTGGACTTTCAGAAGGCTTTTGACAAAGTACCATATAAGAGATTAGCGTGTAAAATTAAAGCAGATGGGATTGGGGGTAGTTTATTGTGATGGATAGAAAATTGGTTGCCAGACAGGAAACAAAGAGTAGGAACAAACGGGCCTTTTTCTGAATGGCAGAACGTGAACAGTGGGTACCACAGGGATCGGTGTTAGGACCCCAGCTACGCACAATATATATTAATGATTTAGATGAGGGACCTAAATGTAATATCTCGACATTTTCAGATGACATAAAATTGGGTGGGAGGGTGAGTTGTCAGGAGGATGCATAGAGGCTTCAATGTTATTTGGGCAAGTTGAGTGAGTGGGCAAATGCATGGAAGTTGCAGTATAATTGTGGGCAAATGTGAGGTTATCCACTTTGGCAGCAAAATCAGGAAGGCAGATTATTATCAGAACTGGTATAAACTGAGAGAAGGGAATTATCGGTGTTCTCGTACACGAGTTGCTGAAGGTATGCATGCGGGTGCAACAGGCGGTAAAAAGGCAAATGGTACGCTGGCCTTTATAACGAGAGGATTCGTGTACAGGAGCAGGGATGTCTTGCTGCAATTATACAGAGCCTTGGTGAGGTCACATCTGGAATATTGTGTTCTGTTCTGGTCTCCATATATGAGGAAGAAGGTTCTTGCAATAGAGGGAGTGCAGCGAAGGTTTACCAGACTCATTCCTGGAATGGCGGGACTGATGTATGAGGAGAAATTGAGTCGGTTAGGATTATATTCGCTGGAGTTCAGAAGAGTGAGGGAGGGATCTCATAGAAACCTGCAGAATTATAATCAGTCTGGACAGACTAGATGCAGGAAGGATGTTCCCGATGTTGGGATGTCCAGAACCAGGGGTAACAGTCTAAGGATAAGGGGTAAACCTTTCAGGACTGAGATGAGGAGAGATTTCTTCACCCAGAGAGTGGTGAGCCTGTGGAATTCACTACCACAGGGAGCAGTCGAGGCCAAAGCATTGTATGTTTTTAAGAAGGAGTTAGATATAGCTCTTGGTTCTAAAGGGATCAAAGGATATGGGGGGAAAAGATTACTGAGTTGGATGATCAGCGATGATCATAACGAATGGTGCAGCAGGCTCGAAGGACCGAATGGCCTACTTCTGCTCCTATTTTCTATGTTTCTATGTTTCCCTGCTTTTGTATCCTTGCCTCCAAGATCTGATATGTTTTGCTAAACACTCTCCTAATATGTCCTGCCACCTGCAATGATAAATGCATATGGAGCCCCAGGTCCCTCTGCTCCTGCACAATGTTCAGAACTATGTCATTAAGTCTATCTTGCCTTCCTATTCCTTCTGGCATAAGGCATCACCTCACACTCCTCTGTACTAAATTCCACCTGCCATTTCTCTGTTAATTCTGCTGGATTGTCGATAGCCTGTTGCAGGCAGTTTGTGTCATCCTCAGTGTTTGCCACGCGTCCAAGTTCGGTGTCATTGGCAAGCCTTGAAATTCTGCTCTGTATTCCAAGATCCAAGTCATTTATATATAGCAAAAAAAAGTGGTCCTAGCACTGACCCTTGGGGAACATCACTGCCTACCATCCTCCAGTCTGAAAAACTACCATTTAACACGACTCACCCTTTTCTTTCCATCAATCAATATTTGATCCAATTGGATGCTAATCCATGTCATTCAATTTTGTTATCCAACATTTTAGAACATAGAACAGTACAGTACAGTACAGGCCCTTCGGCCCACGATGTAGTGCCGAACCTTTAACCTACTCTAAGATCAAACTACCTACACACCCTTCATTCTACAATCATCCATGTACCTATCCAAGAGTCACTTAAATGTCCCGAATGTATCTGCTTCTACTACCGCCGCTGGCAGTGCTTTCCACGCACCCATCACTCTCTGTGTAAAGAACCTACCTCTGACATCTCCCCTAAACCTTCCTCCAATCATCTTAAAATTATGCCCCCTGGTGATAGCCCTTTCTGCCCTGGGAAAATGTCTCTGGCTATCCAATCTATCTATGCCTCTCATCATCTTGTACGCCCTCTGTCAAGTTACCTCTCATCCTTCTTCGTTCCAATGAGAAAAGACCGAGCACCCTCAACCTTTCTTCGTAAGACATGCCCTCCAGTCCAGGCAGCATCCTGGTAAATCTCCTCTGCACCCTCTGTAAAGCTTCCACATCCTTTTGTGTGGTACTTAATCAAACGCTTTCTCAAAATCCATGTAGACCATCCACCACATTCTTTTCATCAACCTGCTCTGTTACTTCATCAAAATAAATTCAATTAGTTCATGAAAGCATGATCTGCTTTTTAAAAATCCGTGCAGACAACCCTTAATTAACTCAAACATCTCCTAGTGTGTGTTGATTTTTTTCCCGCTGATTTAGTTTCTAAAACCTTCCTCACCACTGATGTTAAACTAACTGACCAGTAGTTGCGAGGCCTGTGTGTTGTCCATTCCCATTGATAATTCTGGGAGGTGAGGGTGACCATCTATGTCATCGTTTTTTCGCTCAGCAGGGAGAAGCAGAATGAGAGATCACGTGGCTTTGTCAGGATAGCGGGAATCCTGATGGTGGAGGTGTCTCTGCGGGGGCCCCATGTCAATGGGGAGAGGTACAGGAACTGAAAGAACTCTCACTCCATTAATGTACAGTTGGTGTGTGAGCATGCCCAGTACATCATGTTGGTGAATGTTCACTACCCTGTCAGCAGCCACCATACCTTCATTCTGAAGCAGTCAGCCATTCTCAACACTTAGGGCTTCCATACAGAACCAGACTATGGCTCCTCGGAGGCCAAGAAAAAAACCGTCTAGACACAGCTCATGTTTCTACATCCCCAAACCACCTACCACCGCCACCCAACCTCCCACAATTAACATGTGTATAATGTGAGCAATGGAGTCACCAGGAACATGGTGGGACAGACCATCGGTGTGATGAAGCAATGCTTCCAATGTCTGAACCGCTCGGGGAGAGCCCTTCAGTACACACTGGAGCAGGTGTCCAAGTTCATGGTGTTCTGCTGCACCCTTCATACCATCACCATCATGAGGACACAGGCATTGGCACCAGGAATCCGGAGGACACCTCAGGAGGAGGAGGAGGACGCAGGGAGGATATTTCCTGGACGCCTTCGAACTAGACAAGCTGTCGGAGAATCCCTGCTAAGATTTTGTTTCCCATAGGACAACTTCCCTTTCCCGCCATGGATCCCCCATTCTCCACCATTTCACCCATCTGAGATGCCCCATCACAGAGTCCCCTTGGTCACCATCCTGGAATAAAAACCACCAACATAAACCTTTTCAGTAACATCTTTATCCAACAACACATCCAATTATACAAAAGGAAAATGGAACTATTCACCCTTGTATATTCCCTTAGTCTCTGTCTTGTGCGTTCCCTCGATTTGCCCCGTGCTCCCCAGTGTTTCCCTAGTGACTGCAGCATGGCTGGTGGAAGACTGCTGACTTTCATTCGGGGAGACTGCAGATGACCTTGCAGGACGTCCTCGAGCAGCTCTGGGCCTTGAGTGCTTCTATTCAAACTGTACCACCTCGACATAGGCAGCAGCCCAGTAATGTTCTGATCTGAGTCCTGTGTATTATAACACGTTTGTGACCTCGCTGTCTGGGAGCTGCCACATGCACTATCCTTTCCCCCTGCCCTGGCTGCAGTTCGTGCGTGTTCGATGAATCAGCATGTGCAGATTCCGACTCGATACCAGCCTCTAAGGCATACACAGTGGAGGTATTTGAGCTGGAGGCTGTGAGTATCAGACTAAGTGATGGGGCTTCACCATCAGTCCTGTGCTGATGCTCTCTCTCTGTCTCCTGGAGCTGCTGTGACTGGGAAGCTGGCAGTTTTGGGGTAACATTGGGAAGTGTAAAATCAGAAGGGTCGTATTGGGATGAGAGATTGTGGGTGGGTTGGAAAGCAGGAGGTCCATGATCCCACCATCTCCAGCTTGTACATCATCCCAGACAGCAGGATGCAGGGGGAGGTGGGAGTTAAGAAGGGGCATAAGACAGGAACATAGCATCATCCTGAATGCTCTTGGTGATGCCGGAGGCCACGGGCTCTGTCACAGCCGGTCCCATGATGTGAAGAACCATCTCCTCCCTCAAGCTCAGGGGATGAAGGTATGCCTGGCACTCGCCGGTTCACTTGCTGCTCCCTGTGATTATGGGTCACCTTGTCCTGTAAGAAAGAAGGCAGAATATTAATGATTGTGTTACACTGTGTTTTGATGATCTGCCTGCCATAGCTGAATAGCTATAGGTAATTGGAAGCAGTGAGAGGTGGGTGTGAGGCTGCTATCAGTACAAGGTGTGTGAGGGTAAGGTGGAGTATGTGAATGTTAGGTGTGAGTCCTGAGTGTTAGGGACTGCTGATGGGTGAGTGATGGGGGTGTGGTGCATTGAGCAGTGTGAGAGGTTGGTGATGTTGGGGGTAGGAGATGTCATTTGGAGATTAATTCAATGACATTGACCACCCGTATGAGCTCATTAAACTTCTTCTGGCTCTGCTGCCAGATTCTCGTGGCGAGAATTCTTGCATTGACCTCCCTGGCCACCTTCACCGATTCCCTTCGGAGGACGTTCCTTGGGAGTCTCCACCCCACCACACGGAAACAGAGCCACTCTCCTCCTGTCACCCTTCGTAACTAAGACATCCATCCCCACATCCGTGAACCGCAGAACCCTCTGTTGCAGTGTGCTATTTACCTTGTCTCCAATTGCAGAATTTACAGTGAGCAGCAGCAGCCTCCAGTGAATCAGTGCATCTTCTCTTTAAGAGGGACAGACTGCGTTTAAAAGCTGAACCTGGCTGAAACATGTGTCAGCCTCACACACCTTTAGGGCCCTGTTAAGCATCCAGACAGACAGCAGCGCGGGTAACCCGGGGTGGCACGTAGAATTCATGGAAATGAGGAGGCAGCAGGAAGTGTGTTTGTCACCTGCCTCAACAGGAACGGGCACGGGCAGATCATAATCCCTCTGCCCAAAAACACGACGTACTCTCTATTTCTATTTGCTGTTCTCTCTTTCACACTTTCTCACTCTCTGTCTTTCTCTCTCTCTTCACTCACTTTCTCTTGCTCAAAAAATAAGAGATTGATGCAGCACAGAAGAAGGCTATTCGGCCCTTTGTGTCAGTGCTGTCTCTTCGAAAGAGCCATCTAATTAGTTCCTCTTTCCTCTTCTTTCCCCAGATTCCTGTTTTTCTTTTCCTTTTCAAGTATTTGCTAAATTGCCTTTTGAATGATATTATTGAATCTGCTTCCACCATGTTTTCAGCCAGTGAATTCCAGATCCCAACAACTCGCTGTGGAAGAAAATTCTCCTCATTTCACCTCTGGTTTTTTGTCAATTACCTTCAGTCTGTGTCTTCTTAATACTGAACTTCAGATTTTTGGATTTAGAAATACATCACTCGATCAGGCCCTTCGGCCCACCGAGTCTGTGCCGACCATTAACCACCCATTTATACTAATCCTACACTAATCCCATATTCCTACCACATCCTCACCTGTCCCTATATTCCCCTACCACCTACCTATACTAGGGGCAATTTATAATGGCCAGTTTACCTATCAACCTGCACGACTTTTGGCTGAGGGAGGAAACCCACAAACTCCACACAGGCAGTACCCATAATATGAGGCTGCAGTGCTAACCACTGCGCCACTGTGCCAACCCTGTTTCTGACACTGGAAACAGTTTCACATTGATTACCTTATCAAAACCCTTCATAATTTTGAATTTTATATCAAATCTCCCCTTACCTATCACTGCTCTAATGAGAACAATCCCAGCTTTTCGAATCTATCCACGTAACTGTATTCCCAGATCCCTGGTACCTTTCTAGTAATTCACCTCTGTATCTTCACTACGTCCTTGACATCCTTACCAATGTGTGGTGATCAGAATTGGACACAATTCTCCATCTGGGACCTAACCAATGATGTATAAATATCAGCATTTCCCCCTGAGTTTTATTACTCTGTGTGTCTCTCTCTAACACCAAGGACACTGCATGCTACTAACTAAGATCTGTGTGTTTACACCCTAGGTCTCTCCAATCATGCACTCACTCTATAATGGTACCATTTATTTTATATTTTTTTCTTCTCATACTTCCTACCCAAATGTCTCACTTCACATTTCAATGTGTTAAATTCCATCTGCCATGTTCCTGCCCATTTCATCAGTCTGTCTCTGTCCTCCTGAAGTCTGTTACTATCCTTCTCACTGTTTATTAACATTTCTGAGTTTCCTTCCATCTGAAAACTTGGACATTACCCCCTCTGTACACAAGCCCACTGCATTAGCATGCAACACCAGGGATCCCAACAGTCACCCTGGGGAACCCCACTGTGTACTTTGCTCCAGCTGAAAAACAGCCATTATTCCCGACTCTCTGATACCTGTCACCTAACTAATTTCTTGCATGCTGGGATTGAAAAAGAAAAAAAAGGACTTCCATTTATGTGGCGCCTTTCATGACTACTGCATGTTCCAAAGCGATTTACAATCAACGTATACTTAGAATGCCGACTCACGCTTGTACTGTCGGAAAAAGGGCAGCCAATTTTCGCACAGCAAGATCCCACAAGCAGCAATGTGATAATGACCAGATCTGTTTTTATGATGTTGCTTGATGGATAAATATTGTCCAGGCCACAGGGAATAATTCCCCTGATCTGCTGCTAAATAATCCCACAGGATCATTAGCATCCACCTGAGAGGGCAGATGGGGCCTTGGTTTAACGTTTCATTCGAAAGACTGCTCATCTGATAGCGCAATACTCCCTCAGTACTGTCGCTGCACTGTCAGCCTTGATTCTTGTGAAAAAGTCATTTCATGACACTTGATCCTGGAAGCTTGTGACTGAAAGGGGAGAGAGCTACAAACTGAGCCCCGGCTGACTTTGGCCCTTTAATCCCATGTGTTTCTAATTGGGTCACACGGCTGTTATATAGTACTTTATCAAACACCTTTTGAAACGATAGGAAAATTGTAAAAGTACAGGCAGGAAAAGTCATAGAAACATATAATAGCATTACATGGAAGGGGGTCATTTGGTCTATGAAGTCTGTGCTGGCTCTTTTGATGAGTTTCCAGTGAGTTCCACACCCTGGATCTTTCCCAGATCCTTGAACTTTTCCCCTTAATATCTAACCAAATCACTTTTTGAATCTACTTTTAAATCTGTATCCTTCAGCCTATCATACAATAATTTGCAAATCCGAAACAGAAATTGCATTACAATAATCCCCATGTCAACTCTGCTTCTTTTTTCCAATCACCATAAATCTATGTCCTCTGGTTAATGGCCCCTCATACATTAGAAACATTATATAATTTATATAAACCCTTCATGATGTTAAATATCCCTATCTGATCACCTTGTAAATGTCCCTGCTCCAAGGAAAACAATCGCAGCTACATAACTGTAACCCCTCATCCCTGGAAAAGTTCCAGTAAAACTCTTCTGTCCCCTCTCCAAGGTTTCATGTCCTTCCTAAAGTGTGGTTTCCAGTACTGGACACAATACTCCAGATGGAGCCGGACTAGTCTTTTCTATAGGGTTAACACAATATCCTGGCCAGTCTACTCTGTGTCTCTATTAATCAAGCCGAGTAATCTATTTGCTTTGTGAACTGTTTGTTAACCTGTCCAGCTACTTTCAAAGATTGCGTACAAACACCTCAGGTCTCTCTGTTACTCTCAATAGCTTTAAAGTTGTGCCATTCAGCTTGTATTATCCCTGGTCATTCATCCGGAAGAAAATGGGCTTATCAGTGATAGGCAACATGGTTTTGTGCAGGGAAGGTCATGTCTTACCAACTTAATAGAATTCTTTGAGGAAGTGACAAAGTTGATTGATGAGGGAAGGGCTGTAGATGTCATATACATGGACTTCAGTAAGGCGTTTGATAAGGTTCCCCATGGTAGGCTGATGGAAAAAGTGAAGTCGCATGGGGTCCAAGGTGTACTAGCTAGATGGATAAAGAACTGGCTGGGCAACAGGAGACAGAGAGTAGCAGTGGAAGGGAGTTTCTCAAAATGGAGACGTGTGACCAGTGGTGTTCCACAGGGATCTGTGCTGGGACCACTGTTGTTTGTGATATACATAAATGATTTGGAGGAAAGTATAGGTGGTCTGATTAGCAAGTTTGCAGACGACACTAAGATTGGTGGAGTAGCAGACAGTGAAGGGGACTGTCAGAGAATACAGCAGAATATAGATAGACTGGTGAGTTGGGCAGATAAATGGCAGATGGAGTTCAAGCAGGGCAAATGCGAGGTGATGCATTTTGGAAGATCCAATTCAAGAGTGAACTATACAGTAAATGGAAAAGTCCTGGGGAAAATTGATGTACAGAGAGATTTGGGTGTTCAGGTCCATTGTTCCCTGAAGGTGGCAACGCAGGTCAATAGAGTGGTCAAGAAGGCATACGGCATGCTTTCCTTCATCGGACGGGGTATTGAGTACAAGAGTTGGCAGGTCATGTTACAGTTGTATAGGACTTTGGTTCGGCCACATTTGGAATACTGCTTGCAGTTCTGGTCGCCACATTACCAAAAGGATGTGGATGCTTTGGAGAGGGTGCAGAGGAGGTTCACCAGGATGTTGCCTGGTCTGGAGGGCGCTAGCTATGAAGAGAGGTTGAGTAGATTAGGATTATTTTCATTAGAAAGACGGAGGTTGAGGGGGGACCTGATTGAGGTGTACAGAATCATGAGAGGGAGAGACAGGGTGGATAGCAAGAAGCTTTTTCCCAGAGTGGGGGATTCAATTACAAGGGGACACGAGTTCAAAGTGAGAGGGGAAAGTTTAGGGGGGATATGCGTGGAAAGTTCTTTATGCAGAGGGTGGTGGGTGCCTGGAACGCATTGCCAGTGGAGGTGGTAGACTCGGGCACGATAGCGTCTTTTCAGATGTATCTAGACAGATACATGAATGGGCAGGAAGTAAAGAGATACAGACCCTTAGAAAATAGGCGACAGGATTAGATAGAGGATCTGGATCGGCGTAGGCTTGGAGGGCCGAAGGGCCTGTTCCTGTGCTGTAATTTTCTTTGTTCTTTGTTCTTTGCATGCAGCTCACCATCACCTTCTCAAGGGCAATTATGGATGGGCAATAAATGCTGCCCTAGTCAACGACACCCACATCCCATGATCGGATAATATATATCAAATCTTCTGACAATGTATCTCCTCACACATCTGCCATGCCAATTAAATATTAGGAAGACTGCTGCCGTTGTTTTCAAACCCCACGTCAAAAGTTTCCTAGCTACAGACTGGATCTCTCTCCTTGGCAACTGTCTGAAACTAAAGCAAACTGTTCACAACCTGGTTTCATAGTTGACGCTGCGACGAACTTCCTGCTAAATATTACTAAAACAGCCTACTTACACTTCCGTATCATCACCCAACTTTGCCCCTCTCTCAGCTCTTCTGCTGATGAAACAGTCCCCCTTGCCTGTGTTACCTGTAGACTCGACTAGTCCAACACACTCCTGGCTGGTCTCCCACATTCTACTCTCCATAACCCTGAGGTGATCCAATGCACTGCTGCCCATGTCCTAACTCACACCAAGTCCTGTTCACCCATTACCCCCTGTACTCACTGACCTACATTGGCTCCTGGTCAGCAACACCTCAATTTTAAAACTCTCAGTCTTCTTTTCAAATCCTTCATTATCTCACTCTTCCTTATCTGTGTAATCTCCTCCAGCCCGAGAACCCTCCGAGATATCTGCACTCATCTATTTCTGGCCTCTTGAGCATCTACGAGTTTAATTGCTCTACCATTGGTGGTCCTGCCTTCAGCTGCCGAGGCCCTACGCTCTTGAAGAGTAGAGCAGAACTTCCAGGGAGTAATTCCTGGAAGATAAATGTCAGTGAATTAAACACTAAAATAAAAGCAAAATATTGCGGATGCTGAACACTGGAAATACTCAGCAGGTCTGGCAGCATCTGTGCAGAGAGAACCAGAGTTAATATTTCAGATCTGTGACCCTTCATCAGAACTGGTAAACGTTAGAAATGTAACAGTCTTTGAGCAAGTGAAAGAGGGGAAGGGGGAAGAAGAACAAGAAGGAAGGACTGTGATGAGACAGAGAGGGGATAGATTAAATTACAGACTGTTACATTCCTAACGTTTACCAGTTCTGATGAAGGGTCAGAGACCGGAAACATTAACTCTGTTTCTCTCTACACAGATGCTGCCAGACCTGCTGAGTATTTCCAGCACTTTCTGGTCTCATCCCTAAGCTTTTGAATTCCCTCCCCAAACCCTAAATGCAATAAGCTGCACTGAGTCCAGTTTTAGGGAGTCCTGCTTGGACAGAGTACTAAATGCAGTAAAGTTATCGAGAGATTGAATTTTAAGTGATCTAAGAGTCGATCTCTTTCCAACAATTTGTTAATTTTACATTTAGCATTTCACTTAATTTTAAGCTGAATTTGTACTTTATTTCACAATCAGTTTGTGAGAATTGGACAGTTAATTGATGCTGATGGAAAAGGAAGGTCAGTGTCAGCTTGGATATAAAACTGACTTAATGACAGAAAACAGTGAGTTGCGTTAAATAGTTGTTATTCAAACTGGAGAAAAATAGACAGTTGTGTTCCCCAAGGGTTAGTGCTAGGAAAACAGTTTTATTCTGATATGTATAAATGATTTGGATAATGGCATACAGAGAAACATTTCAAAATTTGCAGGTGATACCAAACTTGGAGGCGGGGCAGGCATTGAGGTTGATACCAATCGATGTAAGAGGACAGAGATAGGCTAGCAGAATGGGCAGACGAGAGGCAAATGGAATTTAATACAGACAAGTGTCTAGTGATGCATTTTATCAGAAGTAACAGGGAGAGGCAATATACACTTAATGGTAAAGTTCGAAAGAGTGTGCAGAGACAAAGGGACATGGGGTTCATGCACATAGATCCCTGAAGGTGGCAGGATATATTGAGAGAGTCGTCAGTAAAGCATATGGGATCTTGGGCTTCATAGATAGAGGTGGTGAGTTCAGAAGAAGGAAAGTTATGCTGTAACTTTATGAAGCTCTGGTTAGGCCCCAAGTGGAGTACTGTATCCAGTTCTGTTCACCACACTTTAGGAAGGATGTGAGGGTCATTGACAGGGTGTAGAGGAGGGTTACTTTAATGGTTCCAGAGATGGAGGATTTTCAGTACAATATAGTCTGTAAAAGCTGGGATTGTCCTCCTTGGAGTAAAGGAGATTGAGGGGAGATTTGATACATGTATACAAGATGATGACCTGTTTGGATAAGATAGACAGGAAAAGATGTTCCCATTAGCTTATGGTACAATGACTAGAGTTAAGATTGAGGGCAAGAGTTAAGGGGGATGTGATGAACAACATTTTTTCACAACGAGTGGTAATGGCCTGGAAATCATTGCCTCCGAGGGTGGTGGAAGCAGAGAAGGTGAATTATTTCAAAAGTATATTGGATGAACACTTGATGTTAATAAACTTGCAGGAATATGGAGTCAGAGCTGGGGAATGAGACTGGCTGGATTTATCGACAAAGAGCTGGCATGGACTCGATGAGCAGAATGGCCTAATTCTGTGCTGAAATGACTATGACTCTACGACTCTCTGACAGGGGAATACTATTACTACTTTTAGTTTAGTTTAGAGATACAGCACTGAAACAGGCCCTTCGGCCCACCGAGTCTGTGCGGACCATCAACCACCCGTTTATACTAATCCTACACTAATTCCATATTCCTACCACATCCCCACCTGTCCCTATATTTCCTTACCACCTACCTATACTATGGGCAATTGCTAATGGCCAATTTACCGATCAACCTGCAAGTCTTTGGCATGTGGGTAGAAACCGGAGCACCCGGAGGAAACCCACGCAAACACAGGGAGAACTGGCAAACTCCACACAGGCAGTACCTAGAATTGAACCCGGGTCACTGGAGCTGTGAGGCTGCGGTGCCAACCACTGCACCACTGTGCCGCCCTATACTGGGAAAGTTTATAATGGACTGGGCAGTATCACCCTGGAGAACCCCGTGATGTAAGTGAAATGTTTGATGCCCCAGAACGTGGTTAACAAATGTCCTTCACAAACAGAATAAATCAGTTCAGTCCCACTGACAATTCTGGAGTCATTCACAATGGGGAGTAATTTCTCCTCGTATTCTCTACATAGGACAGCAGTCAGGCTTTTCACTGTGTCCACCACCTCCATGTTGAAAGTCTTGTCAGGGTTAGGTGAGATAAGACACGTTGCCTGGGCGACAGATTTCTTCAATTGTGTTGCTGCTTCTATGCTCTCTTCAGTCCAACTGGGTTAAACCTGGTCATCACCATCATTAGTTAGTTCATAAAGAGGAGTCACAGTCTCTGCAAATCGAGGGATGAGGGTCCACTGATACCCTGCCAGCCTGAGGATAGGACACAGGGTAGTCTTTGAGGTGGACAGGGGTAGATACTGGATGAGGGTCCACTGATACCCCACCAGCCTGAGGATAGGACACAGGGCAGGACTTTGTGGTGGACAGGGGTAGATACTGGATGAGGGTCCACTGATACCCCACCAGCCTGAGGATAGGACAGAGGGCAGGACTTTGAGGTGAACAGGGGTAGACACTGGATGGTCTCGGCCTGACGCTGGTGTGGGCTGATGCAGGATGATCTGACCTGGGCACGTAGAAAGGTGACACGGTCTTGCACCAGCTGGGCCTTACGTGGATGATCTTTTTGTCCAGCTCCCAAAGTCACTGCAGTAGTTCCTGTAAAAGGGTTAAATGTGTGGACACGGTCTGTGGTGATGAGAAGATCATCGACATATTGCAGCGTGCAGGAAGACTGTGAAAAGCTCAGAAGGGACCCGGCTACACGTTTGTTGAAAATAGTGGGGTTATTGTGGAACCCCTTGTGACAGACATGTCCAGGAGTACCTCTGGTCCTCAGAAGTGAATGTGAATTTAATTTGTTTCTCTAGTTTTACTGGGATACTCCAATAAACATTAGAGATATCCAGGGTAGAGAAGACAGCCCTGCCACTGAGAATCCGGGATGGTGAGGTGGGTGTCTATCAGACAACCGGGTTCACGCAGGGTTGACTGAATTGAGTTTGTGGTGGTCAACAGTCAGTCACCAGCTGCCATCCGGCTTTCCAACCAGTCAAATCGGGCAGTTAGAAGGGAACATGGCTTCGTGAACTACACCCTGGTATAACAATGACATGATATTGTCTGGAATGCATGACATAATCTCAGCTCGGTAAGAATACTGCTTCATGGATCATGCAATGGTCAGTTAATTTCTTCGGGTCTGCTCATGTTTGCACAGTTATCTTTATGGGTTGTGGATACACTCGACACGGACTCGAGAATCGCCTGTACCTCAGGGTGATCAGAGCTGTCTGGTTCCCACTCCTCTGATATTTTAATCATGAATATTGAGGTTACACTGGACACCACAGTAGGGGTATGTTTTAATGTTCTACAATATACAAATATAGCGATAATCAATTACTGCTGATAACCTTTGAGCACATTACTGCCCAGTAGCCCCTGTCCATTATACAGGATCATATAAAAGGGAGGCAGGACTTTGACATGAGCTGTGTTCCCTCTCCTACACCAATGTAAGATCTGATCCAGGGTCACAGATTAACCAAAAGGAGATCGAAGGGTCACAAGCAGTTTATTGAGGAGTAACAGTTCAAATACAGCACAGAATCAGAATAGACATAGTGGACATACGGCCTGTGGCAGGTGAGAAAGGCTTTCTGGATATGGATCAAATGTAAGAAGCTATCAGTAAAGACGTTATAACAGGACACACAGAATAATTCAAGGTGATCAGGCAGAGTCAACATGCTTTTGTGAAACGGAAACCATGTTTAACCAATTTATTGAAGTTCTTTGAAGAAGTAACAGGTGCTGTGGATAAAGGGGAACTGGTGGATGTACTATACTTAGATTTCCAGAAGGGATTTCATAATGTGCCACATCAAAGTTCATTGCGGAATATAAAAGCTCATGGTGTAGGGGGCAACCTATTGGCTTGGATAGAAGATTGGCTAGCGAACAGGAAACAGAGAGTAGGCTTAAATGGATCATTTTCTGTTTGGCAAGATGTAACGAGTGGTGTGTCACAGAGATCAGTGCGGGTGCCTTAGCTCTTTACAATTTATATAAATCACTTGGATGAAGGGGCCAAAGGTATGTTTGCTAAATTTGCTGATGACAGAAACGTCGGTCAGACAGTATGTTGTGACGTGGACACAAGTGAACCACAAAGGGGTAGATAGATTGAGTGATTGGGCAAAGATCTGGTAAATGGAGTATAATGTGGGAAAATATGAAATTGTCCATTTTGGCAGGAAGAATAAAAATTAAGCATATAATCACAATGGTGAGAGATTTCAGAGCTCTACCATCCAGGGGGAACTGAGAGTCCTTGTGCATGAATTGTAAAAGGTTAATATGTAGGTATTGCAAGTCATTAGGAAAACTAATAGAATGTTATTGGCTATTGCAGGAGGAATTGAATACAAATGTAGGGAGGTTATGTTTCAGTTATATAGGGAGACCACTTCTGGAATACTGTGTACAGTATTGGTCTCCTCATTTAAGGACAGGTGGAAATGCATTCGAAGCAGTTCAGAGATGGTTTACTAGACTAATGCCTGGAATGGGGGTGTTCTCTAATGAGGAAAGGCTGGACAGGCTAGGCTTATGTCAGCTGGAGTTTAGAAGAGTAAGAGGCGACTTGATTGAAACTTATAAGATTCTGAGTGTGGGACAAAGCAAATGAGGCCGACAGAGAGAGAAAGAACGAGAGAGAGAGAGCTCAATTCATCTGCTGCTAAAAACCTCATCCATGCCTTTTTTATCTCGAGACTTGACTATTCTAACACACTCCTGGCTGGTCTCCCACATCCTACTCTCTGTAACCTGTGGTCATCCAAAACTCTGCTGCCATCTTCTAATTTACACCAAATTCTGTTCACCCAACATCCCTGTGCTCACTGACCTACATTGGCTCTTGGTCCAGTAACACCTCAATTTTAATATTCTCACTCATGTGATCAAATCCCTCCATGTCCTCACCCCTCTGATTATCCCAATCCCCTGTTCATTTCCAATGTTCCTGAAACTTGTTCATCTTAAAAATCTTTTTTCCAATTCCCGCTTAAAAGTGAGTTTCTTTCCCTCTGTCACTCTTCATATAACATAGAACATAGAGCATAGAACAGTACAGCACAGTACAGGCCCTTCGGCCCACGATGTTGCGCCGAACCTTTAACCTACTCTAAGATCAAACTAACTACCTACCCTTCATTCTCCTATCATCCATGTACCTATCCAAGAGTCGCTTAAATTTCCCTAATGTATCTGCTTCTACTACCACCACTGGCAGCGGATTCCACGCACCCACCACTCTCTGTGTAAAGAACCTACCTCTGACATCTCCCTGAAACCTTCCTCCAGTCACCTTAAAATTATGCCCACTAGTGATAGCCCTTTCCACCTGGGAAAAAGTCTCTGGCTATCCACTCTATCTATGCCTCTCATCATCTTGTACCCCTCTATCAAGTCACCTCTCATCCTTCTTCGCTCCAATGAGAAAAGCCCTAGCTCCCTCAATCTTTCTTCATAAGACATGCCCTCCAGTCCAGGCAGCATCCTGGTAAATCTCCTCTGCACCCTCTCTAAAGCTTCCACATCCTTCCTATAATGAGGCGACCAGAACTGAACACAATATTCCAAGTGTGGTCGAACCAGGGCCTTATAGAGCTGCAGCATAACCTCGCAGCTCTTAAACTCAATCCCCCGTTAATGAAAGCCAGCACACCATACGCCTTCTTAACAACCCTATCAACTTGGGTGGCAACTTTGAGCGATCTCTGGACATGGACCCCAAGATCCCTCTGTTCCTCCACACTACCAAAAACCCTGTCTTTAAGCCTGTATTCTGCATTTAAATTCGACCTACCAAAATGAATCACTTCACACTTTTCCAGGTTGAACTCCATCTGCCACTTCTCAGCCCAGCTCTGCATCCTGCCAATGTCCCGTTGCAACCTACAACAGCCTTCCACACTATCCACAACTCTAGCAACCTTCGTGTCATCGGCAAACTTGCTAACCCAGCCTTCCACTTCCTCATCCAAGTCATTTATAAAAATCACAAAGAGCAGAGGTCCCAGAACAGATCCCTGCAGAACACCACTGGTCACCGAGCTCCATGCTGAATACTTTCCATCTACTAACACCCTCTGTCTTCAATGGGCCAGACAAATTTGTATCCAGACAGCCACAGTGTGGTTTTCCTGACCACACATTTCATCTCTCCTGCTGCACTCATGCTGTGGAAGCTTGGATCCATAAAATGGTGTGAGCTGCACTGCCGGTCACATCCAGCACATTGTACAGGACACCCAGGCTGGCCGGGGTGCTCGTGTCGGTGTAACGTGTGTGTGTCTGTAGTGTGAGGAGAGGTCTGAATATGAAGTCGATCAGCCATTTCAGCAACTTTGATGTACGTCTTTGATACTTGGTCCTTGCATGTATACTGACCACCTGTGTTAGTCACTCTCAGCTGAACATACATTCAGCAGCACGAGGATCCCCCTCTAGTGTTAGTTAAAAGGACCAGGCGTCCAACTTGCAGCTGAGGGGCTTTTGACACACTTCTGTTATTACAAAGTTAGTGGAGGTGCTGTGGATGGTTTTCTGGAGGTTGTGTTATGAGCTGCTGCAGACATTCAGGGAGGAGAGAGGACTTGGTGACACAACTCTGTACGATGAATGGGGACTGTAGTTACAATGTCTCTGCGTCTGTAACATGATCAACAAATGGAGCAGAAGCTGCAGAGAGAGTGAAAGCTCTGGAAAGAAAGAGGAGGAATGGCCTCTGCCCTACCCACCCTGGGTTTCCAAGAGCAAAAAGAGCAGTGGTCCTAATATTGAGCCCAGGGGAACACCACTGTATACTCCCATCGAGTCTGAACAACAACCTTTCACCACTTCTCTCTGTTTACTGTTCCTTAGCCAATGTTATATCCACACTGTCACTGTACGTTTAATCCACAGTGTTCAGTTTTCCTAAGCTGTCTATTGAATGTCACTTGATCGAACACCTTTTGAAAGTCCATATATATAACTTCAATCACACCACCCTCATCAACCCTCTCCATTGTTTTATCAAAGAACACCATCATGTTTACCTCACCACCACCTCTCTCCACTCCTCCACTGTTGTTAAATTATCAGACTGCTTATCCGACATCCAGTACTGGATGAGCAGAAATTTCCTCCAATTAAATATTGGGAAGACTGAAGCCATTGTTTTAACTCCCCACTCCAACTCTGTTCCCTTGCTATTGATTCCATCCCTCTTCCTGGTGACAGTCTGAGATTGAGACAATATGTTTACAGCCTTGGTGTCACATTTCATCACAACATGAGCTTTAACCTCATTTTCAGGGTAGAATTACAACCGCCTATTGCCATCTCAGTAACATCGCCTGACTTCACCCCTGTCTCAGCCCATCTGCTGCTGAAACCTCATTCATGCCTTCGTCACCTCTCGATGTGACTATTCCAACTCACTCCTGGCTGATCTCCCACATCTACTCTCTGTAAACATGAGGTCATCCAAAACTCTGCTACCCATGTCTTAGCTCACACCAAGTCCCGTTTATATGACACTGACCGACATTGGCTCCCAATCAAGCAATATCTTGATTTTAAAATTCTCATCCTTGTTGTCATATCTCTCAATGGCCTCGCCCCTCCCTATCTCTGTAATCTCCTCCAGCTCCAGAACCCATCGAGACATCTGTGCTCCTCTAATTCTGGCCTCTTTTACATCCGTTATTTTAATCACTGCACCACTGGCGACCGTGCCTTCAGCTGCCGGGGCCCAAGCTGCAGTATCCTCCCTACACATCTCCGCCTCTGCACCTCTCCATCTCACTTTCCTCCTTTAAGACATTCCTTGAAACCTTCCTCTTTGGCTAACCTGTTGGTCCTTTGACCTAATATCTCCTGTTGTATCTCAGTTCACACTTTGCTTCATAATGCTCCTGTGAAGCACCTTGGGATTTTTTATAACATTAAAGGCAATATCTAAATATAAATTGTTGTTTTTGTTGTTGTTTGCCAGACATCAATAGTCTTTAGCATATCCAGGTTGCTAACCATTTACTATCCAATGTTTTTACAAGCAACATGTATTTTTCTCTTGGGTTGTCACGTCTACAAATGTCCCCAGTCGTGACACTAGTCTGACTGGTCAGTAATTACAGCATTTATCGCATATCTCCTTTTTTAAACAGGATGTAAGATTTAAAATCCTCCAATCCTCTGTCATCACACCCATATCCAAGGAGGATTAGAAGATTCTGGCCAGTGCCTCTGCTATTTCCAGCATTCCTTCCCTCAGAAACCCCAAAACATCCATTCAGACTGGGTAAGAGTTCCAGTTTATTGTGGTACAAAAAGGTGTTGGATTGAAAGGTGTTAACTGAAACTGTTTGTTCAGTGACTGTAATTAATGTCAGTCTCCATGGACCGAATTGTGTCACAGGAGGGTTTCCCTCTTCTATTAATATGGGACTCCTTTCGATGTGTTATCCCATACTGTCAGCGGGAGCATCACGCCCAGCACTCACAGGGATCAGCGGCTCCAGAGAGAGGGAGAGGATAGATCAGAATCTGAGAACAATGGGTCAGAATCTGAGAACAATGGGTCAGAGTCTGAGAACAATGGGTCAGAATCTGAGAACAATGGGTCAGAGTCTGAGAACAATGGGTCAGAGTCTGAGAACAATGGGTCAGCATCTGAGAACAATGGGTCAGAGTCTGAGAACAATGGGTCAGAATCTGAGAACAATGGGTCAGAATCTGAGAACAATGGGTCAGAATCTGAGAACAATGTGTCAGAGTCTGAGAACAATGGGTCAGAATCTGAGAACAATGGGTCAGAATCTGAGAACAATAGGTCAGAATCTGAGAACAATGGGTCAGAATCTGAGAACAATGGGTCAGAATCTGAGAACAATGGGTCAGAGTCTGAGAACAATGGGTCAGAATCTGAGAACAATGGGTCAGAATCTGAGAACAATGGGTCAGAATCTGAGAACAATGGGTCAGAATCTGAGAACAATGGATCAGAATCTGAGAACAATGGATCAGAATCTGAGAACAATGGGTCAGAATCTGAGAACAATGGGTCAGAGTCTGAGAACAATGGGTCAGAGTCTGAGAACAATGGGTCAGAATCTGAGAACAATGGGTCAGAGTCTGAGAACAATGGGTCAGAGTCTGAGAACAGTGGGTCAGAGTCTGAGAACAGTGGATCAGAGTCTGAGAACAATGGGTCAGAATCTGAGAACAATGGGTCAGAGTCTGAGAACAATGGGTCAGAGTCTGAGAACAATGGGTCAGAATCTGAGAACAATGGATCAGAATCTGATAACAATGGGTCAGAATCTGAGAACAATGGATCAGAATCTGATAACAATGGGTCAGAATCTGAGAACAATGGGTCAGAGTCTGAGAACAATGGGTCAGAATCTGAGAACAATGGGTCAGAGTCTGAGAACAATGGGTCAGAATCTGAGAACAATGGGTCAGAATCTGAGAACAATGGGTCAGAATCTGAGAACAATGGGTCAGAGTCTGAGAACAATGGGTCAGAATCTGAGAACAATGGGTCAGAGTCTGAGAACAATGGGTCAGAATCTGAGAACAATGGATCAGAATCTGATAACAATGGGTCAGAGTCTGAGAACAATGGGTCAGAATCTGAGAACAATGGATCAGAATCTGAGAACAATGGGTCAGAGTCTGAGAACAATGGGTCAGAATCTGAGAACAATGGGTCAGAATCTGAGAACAATGGGTCAGAATCTGAGAACAATGGGTCAGAGTCTGAGAACAATGGGTCAGAATCTGAGAACAATGGGTCAGAATCTGAGAACAATGGGTCAGAATCTGAGAACAGTGGGTCAGAATCTGAGAACAATGGGTCAGAGTCTGAGAACAATGGGTCAGAATCTGAGAACAATGGGTCAGAATCTGAGAACAATGTGTCAGAATCTGAGAACAATGGGTCAGAATCTGATAACAATGGGTCAGAATCTGAGAACAATGGGTCAGAATCTGAGAACAATGGGTCAGAGTCTGAGAACAATGGGTCAGAATCTGAGAACAATGGGTCAGAATCTGAGAACAATGGGTCAGAGTCTGAGAACAATGGGTCAGAATCTGAGAACAATGGGTCAGAATCTGAGAACAATGGGTCAGAGTCTGAGAACAATGGGTCAGAATCTGAGAACAATGGGTCAGAGTCTGAGAACAATGGGTCAGAATCTGAGAACAATGGGTCAGAATCTGAGAACAATGGGTCAGAGTCTGAGAACAATGGGTCAGAATCTGAGAACAATGGGTCAGAATCTGAGAACAATGGGTCAGAATCTGATAACAATGTGTCAGAATCTGAGAACAATGGGTCAGAATCTGAGAACAATGGGTCAGAGTCTGAGAACAATGGGTCAGAATCTGAGAACAATGGGTCAGAATCTGAGAACAATGGGTCAGAATCTGAGAACAATGGGTCAGAGTCTGAGAACAATGGGTCAGAATCTGAGAACAATGGGTCAGAATCTGAGAACAATGGGACAGAATCTGATAACAATGGGTCAGAATCTGAGAACAATGGGTCAGAGTCTGAGAACAATGGGTCAGAATCTGAGAACAATGGGTCAGAATCTGAGAACAATGGGTCAGAATCTGAGAACAATGGGACAGAATCTGATAACAATGGGTCAGAATCTGAGAACAATGGGTCAGAATCTGAGAACAATGGGTCAGAGTCTGAGAACAATGGGTCAGAATCTGAGAACAATGGGACAGAATCTGATAACAATGGGTCAGAATCTGAGAACAATGGGTCAGAATCTGAGAACAATGGGTCAGAATCTGAGAACAATGGGTCAGAATCTGAGAACAATGGGACAGAATCTGATAACAATGGGTCAGAATCTGAGAACAATGGGTCAGAATCTGAGAACAATGGGTCAGAATCTGAGAACAATGGGTCAGAATCTGAGAACAATGGGACAGAGTCTGAGAACAATGGATCAGAATCTGAGAACAATGGATCAGAATCTGAGAACAATGGGTCAGAATCTGAGAACAATGGGTCAGAATCTGAGAACAACGGGTCAGAGTCTGAGAACAATGGGACAGAATATGAGAACAATGGGTCAGAATCTGAGAACAATGGGTCAGAATCTGAGAACAATGGGTCAGAGTCTGATAACAATGGGTCAGAATCTGAGAACAATGGGTCAGAATCTGAGAACAATGGGTCAGAATCTGAGAACAATGGGTCAGAATCTGAGAACAATGGGTCAGAGTCTGAGAACAATGGGTCAGAATCTGAGAACAATGGGTCAGAATCTGAGAACAATGGGTCAGAGTCTGAGAACAATGGGTCAGAGTCTGAGAACAATGGGTCAGAATCTGATAACAATGGGTCAGAGTCTGAGAACAATGGGTCAGAATCTGATAACAATGGGTCAGAATCTGAGAACAATGGGTCAGAGTCTGAGAACAATGGGTCAGAATCTGATAACAATGGGTCAGAATCTGAGAACAATGGGTCAGAGTCTGAGAACAATGGGTCAGAATCTGAGAACAATGGGTCAGAGTCTGAGAACAATGGGTCAGAATCTGATAACAATGGGTCAGAATCTGAGAACAATGGGTCAGAATCTGAGAACAATGGGTCAGAATCTGAGAACAATGGGTCAGAATCTGAGAACAATGGGTCAGAGTCTGAGAACAATGGGTCAGAATCTGAGAACAATGGGTCAGAATCTGAGAACAATGGGTCAGAATCTGAGAACAATGGGTCAGAGTCTGAGAACAATGGGTCAGAATCTGAGAACAATGGGTCAGAATCTGAGAACAATGGGTCAGAGTCTGAGAACAATGGTTCAGAGTCTGAGAACAATGGGTCAGAATCTGAGAACAATGGGTCAGAATCTGAGAACAATGGGTCAGAATCTGAGAACAATGGGTCAGAGTCTGAGAACAATGGGACAGAATCTGAGAACAATGGGTCAGAATCTGAGAACAATGGGTCAGAATCTGAGAACAATGGGTCAGAATCTGAGAACAATGGATCAGAGTCTGAGAACAATGGGTCAGAGTCTGAGAACAATGGGTCAGAATCTGATAACAATGGGTCAGAATCTGAGAACAATGGGTCAGAGTCTGAGAACAATGGGTCAGAGTCTGATAACAATGGGTCAGAATCTGAGAACAATGGGTCAGAATCTGAGAACAATGGGTCAGAGTCTGAGAACAATGGGTCAGAGTCTGAGAACAATGGGACAGAATCTGAGAACAATGGGTCAGAATCTGAGAACAATGGATCAGAGTCTGAGAACAATGGGTCAGAGTCTGAGAACAATGGGTCAGAATCTGATAACAATGGGTCAGAATCTGAGAACAATGGGTCAGAGTCTGAGAACAATGGGTCAGAGTCTGATAACAATGGGTCAGAATCTGAGAACAATGGGTCAGAATCTGAGAACAATGGGTCAGAGTCTGAGAACAATGGGTCAGAGTCTGAGAACAATGGGTCAGAGTCTGAGAACAATGGGTCAGAATCTGAGAACAATGGGTCAGAATCTGAGAACAATGGGTCAGAGTCTGAGAACAATGGGTCAGAATCTGAGAACAATGGGTCAGAGTCTGAGAACAATGGGTCAGAATCTGAGAACAATGGGTCAGAATCTGAGAACAATGGGTCAGAATCTGAGAACAATGGGTCAGAATCTGAGAACAATGGGTCAGAGTCTGAGAACAATGGGTCAGAATCTGAGAACAATGGGTCAGAGTCTGTGAACAATGGGTCAGAATCTGAGAACAATGGGTCAGAATCTGAGAACAATGTGTCAGAATCTGAGAACAATGGGTCAGAATCTGAGAACAATGGGTCAGAATCTGAGAACAATGGGTCAGAATCTGAGAACAATGGGTCAGAATCTGAGAACAATGGGTCAGAGTCTGAGAACAATGGGTCAGAATCTGAGAACAATGGGTCAGAATCTGAGAACAATGGGTCAGAATCTGAGAACAATGGGTCAGAATCTGAGAACAATGGGTCAGAGTCTGATAACAATGGGTCAGAATCTGAGAACAATGGGTCAGAATCTGTGAACAATGGGTCAGAATCTGAGAACAATGGGTCAGAATCTGAGAACAATGGGTCAGAGTCTGAGAACAATGGGTCAGAATCTGAGAACAATGGGTCAGAATCTGAGAACAATGGGTCAGAGTCTGAGAACAATGGGTCAGAATCTGAGAACAATGGGTCAGAATCTGAGAACAATGGGTCAGAATCTGAGAACAATGGGTCAGAGTCTGATAACAATGGGTCAGAATCTGTGAACAATGGGTCAGAATCTGAGAACAATGGGTCAGAATCTGAGAACAATGGGTCAGAGTCTGAGAACAATGGGTCAGAATCTGAGAACAATGGGTCAGAATCTGATAACAATGGGTCAGAATCTGAGAACAATGGGTCAGAGTCTGAGAACAATGGGTCAGAATCTGAGAACAATGGGTCAGAGTCTGATAACAATGGGTCAGAATCTGTGAACAATGGGTCAGAATCTGAGAACAATGGGTCAGAATCTGAGAACAATGGGTCAGAGTCTGAGAACAATGGGTCAGAATCTGAGAACAATGGGTCAGAATCTGATAACAATGGGTCAGAATCTGAGAACAATGGGTCAGAGTCTGAGAACAATGGGTCAGAATCTGAGAACAATGGGTCAGAGTCTGAGAACAATGGGTCAGAATCTGAGAACAATGGGTCAGAATCTGAGAACAATGGGTCAGAATCTGAGAACAATGGGTCAGAATCTGAGAACAATGGGTCAGAGTCTGAGAACAATGGGTCAGAATCTGAGAACAATGGGTCAGAATCTGAGAACAATGGGTCAGAATCTGAGAACAATGGGTCAGAATCTGTGAACAATGGGTCAGAATCTGAGAACAATGGGTCAGAATCTGAGAACAATGGGTCAGAGTCTGAGAACAATGGGTCAGAATCTGAGAACAATGGGTCAGAATCTGAGAACAATGGGTCAGAGTCTGAGAACAATGGGTCAGAATCTGAGAACAATGGGTCAGAATCTGAGAACAATGGGTCAGAATCTGAGAACAATGGGTCAGAATCTGTGAACAATGGGTCAGAATCTGAGAACAATGGGTCAGAATCTGAGAACAATGGGTCAGAGTCTGAGAACAATGGGTCAGAATCTGAGAACAATGGGTCAGAATCTGATAACAATGGGTCAGAATCTGAGAACAATGGGTCAGAGTCTGAGAACAATGGGTCAGAATCTGAGAACAATGGGTCAGAGTCTGAGAACAATGGGTCAGAATCTGAGAACAATGGGTCAGAGTCTGAGAACAATGGGTCAGAATCTGAGAACAATGGGTCAGAATCTGAGAACAATGGGTCAGAGTCTGAGAACAATGGGTCAGCATCTGAGAACAATGGGTCAGAGTCTGAGAACAATGGGTCAGAATCTGAGAACAATGGGTCAGAATCTGAGAACAATGGGTCAGAATCTGATAACAATGGGTCAGAATCTGAGAACAATGGGTCAGAGTCTGAGAACAATGGGTCAGAGTCTGAGAACAATGGGTCAGAATCTGAGAACAATGGGTCAGAGTCTGAGAACAATGGGTCAGAATCTGAGAACAATGGGTCAGAATCTGAGAACAATGGATCAGAATCTGAGAACAATGGGTCAGAATCTGAGAACAATGGGTCAGAGTCTGAGAACAATGGGTCAGAGTCTGAGAACAATGGGTCAGAATCTGAGAACAATGGGTCAGAATCTGAGAACAATGGGTCAGAATCTGAGAACACTGGGTCAGAATCTGAGAACAATGGGTCAGAATCTGAGAACAATGGGTCAGAATCTGAGAACAATGGGTCAGAATCTGAGAACAATGGGTCAGAATCTGATAACAATGGGTCAGAATCTGAGAACAATGGGTCAGAGTCTGAGAACAATGGGTCAGAATCTGAGAACAATGGGACATAATCTGAGAACAATGGGTCAGAATCTGATAACAATGGGTCAGAGTCTGAGAACAATGGGTCAGAGTCTGTGAACAATGGGTCAGAATCTGAGAACAATGGGTCAGAATCTGAGAACAATGGGTCAGAGTCTGATAACAATGGGTCAGAATCTGAGAACAATGGGTCAGAATCTGAGATCAATGGGTCAGAATCTGATAACAATGGGTCAGAATCTGAGAACAATAGATTGGAATGTTACAACAATGAGCAAGAGTTTATCCTCAGAACTTCACGATCTTTCTACACATTATGATCGGTTCTCATTAGACTTTCGCATCTACCTCGCACTTCGGATTGCTCAATACATTTATTATCCCAGCCTCGCTCTTGTTGGTGTCCCTGGTTAGTATCTGTTTCCAGGTATTTATTCTTTAAACCATGTTTAACTGTATTACTGTTCCTGTAATTTACTCTACCCTCCTTGCTGCTGTTGTTAATCCCGGTGAATATCTCCAGTAATTACCTTGATTAACCATGATTAACTGCATTACTGCTCCTGTAATTTTCTCTACCCTCCTTGCTGCTGTTGTTATTTCTGCTGAATCTCTATCTCCAGAAATCAGCTGTATAAACCACTGCTAACGGTATTTCAGTTCTTGTAATTTACTCTCTCCTCTTTGCTGCTGATACTGTCTCTATTTCCAGCTAGGAGATCTGTAAACCCTGTTTACTGAAACTGTTCTGGAACGTAAATTGTGGGAAGAGAGAAGACAGTGTCATTGGTCCATTGGTCTCCATCACAAACTCCATCCCCTATCTGTGAACCACATACCCGATCCTGAGGCTGAACCAGACAGTTTACAACCTCTGTGTTCTATTTTTACCTGACCTGAGTTCATCTCCAAATACATTCCATCACCAACCCTGTCTACTACCACCTGAGTAATATCACTCGTCTCCACCTCTGCCTCAGCCCATCTGCTGCACAAACCCTCATATGTGCCTTTGTTAAATCCAAACTTGAGTATTCCGAATCTCTCCTGGTCACCCTCCCAGTTATAAACCTCCATAAACCACAGCCCATCCAGAACTCTGCTGCCTGTATCCAAACTCACACCAAATCCCGATCACCCATCACCCCTGTGCTCACTGATCTACAATGGCTCTCGGTTTGGCAGCACCTTAATTTTAATATTCTCATTCTTGAGTCTGTATCCCTCCATGGCCTCACCCTTCCATTAGTCCCATTCTCTTGTGCATTTCCCATATTTCTGCAAATAATATGCCTTCAATCTTTTCTCAATTCTCTTTTTAAAGTGAATTTCTTTCTCTCTGTATCTGTTCCTAGCCACGATTTTCAACTCTACAGACCCACTGGTGCTGAGGGCGCAGAAGATGGGACCCATAAAATGATGCGAACCACACAGCCGGCCACTTTTAGTGTGGTCAGCACAGTGTCCCATGGTGGGCAGTACACTCGTGTGGTCAGCACAGTGCCCAATGGTGGACAATGCTCTAGTATGGTCAGCAAAATGCCCCACGCTGGACAGAACTCCAAAATGGTCAGCACAATGCCCCATGCTGGACAGGGCTCTAGTATGGTCAGCACAATGCCCCATGCTGGACAGGGCTCTAGTATGGTCAGCACAATGCCCCATGCTGGACAGGGCTCTAGTATGGTCAGCACAATGCCCCATGCTGGACAGGGCTCTAGTATGGTCAGCACAATGCCCCATGCTGGACAGGGCTCTAGTATGGTCAGCACAATGCCCCATGCTGGACAATGCTCTAGTATGGTCAGCACAATGCCCCATGCTGGACAATGCTCTAATATGGTCAGCACAGTGCCCCATGCTGGACAGGGCTCTTGTATGATCAGCACAATGCCCCATGCGGGACAGAGCTCTAGTATGGTCAGCACAATGCCCCATGCTGGACAGAGCTCTAGTATGGTCAGCACAATGCCCCATGCTGGACAGAGCTCCAGTATGGTCAGCACAATGCCCCATGCTGGACAGAACTCTAATATGGTCAGCACAATGCCCCATGCTGGACAGAGCTCTAGTATGGTCAGCACAATGCCCCATGCTGGACAATGCTCCATTATGGTCAGCACAATGCCCCATGCTGGACAGGGCTCTAGTGTGGTCAGCACAATGCCCCATGCTGGACAGGGCTCTAGTGTGGTCAGCACAGTGCCCCATGCTGGACAGGGCTCTAGTATGGTCAGCACAGTGCCCCATGCTGGACAGAGCTCTAGTATTATCAGCACAATGCCCCATGCTGGACAGGGCTCTAGTGTGGTCAGCACAATGCCCCATGCTGGACAGAGCTCTAGTATGGTCAGCACAATGCCCCATGCTGGACAGAGCTCTAGTATTATCAGCACAATGCCCCATGCTGCACAGGGCTCTAGTATGGTCAGCACAATGCCCCATGCTTCACAGGGCTCTAGTATGGTCAGCACAATGCCCCATGCTGGACAATGCTCCAGTATGGTCAGCACAATGCCCCATGCTGGACAGGGCTCTAGTGTGGTCAGCACAATGCCCCATGCTGGACAGAGCTCTAGTATTATCAGCACAGTGCCCCATGCTGGACAGGGCTCTAGTATTATCAGCACAGTGCCCCATGCTGGACAGAGCTATAGTATGGTCAGCACAATGCCCCATGCTGGACAGAGCTCTAGTATGGTCAGCACAATGCCCCATGCTGGACAAAACTCTAATATGGTCAGCACAGTGCCCCATGCTGGACAGGGCTCTAGTATGGTCAGCACAATGCCCCATGCTGGACAGGGCTCTAGTATGGTCAGCACAATGCCCCATGCTGGACAGAGCTCTAGTATTATCAGCACATGCCCCATGCTGGACAGAGCTCTAGTATGGTCAGCACAATGCCCCATGCTGGACAGAGCTCTAGTATGGTCAGCACAATGCCCCAAGCTGGACAAAGCTCTAATATGGTCAGCACAATGCCCCATGCTGGACAGAGCTCTAGTATGGTCAGCACAATGCCCCATGCTGGACAATGCTCCAGTATGGTCAGCACAGTGCCCCATGCTGGACAGGGCTCTAGTGTGGTCAGCACAACGCCCCATGCTGGACAGAGCTCTAGTATTATCAGCACAATGCCCCATGCTGGACAGGGCTCTAGTATGGTCAGCACAGTGCCCCATGCTGGACAGAGCTCTAGTATTATCAGCACAATGCCCCAAGCTGGACAGAGCTCTAGTATGGTCAGCACAATGCCCCATGCGGGACAGAGCTCTAGTATGGTCAGCACAGTGCCCCATGCTGGACAGGGCTCCAGTATGGTCAGCACAATGCCCCATGCTGGACAGGGCTCTAGTGTGGTCAGCACAATGCCCCATGCTGGACAGAGCTCTAGTATGGTCAGCACAATGCCCCATGCTGGACAATGCTCCAGTATGGTCAGCACAATGCCCCATGCTGGACAGGGCTCTAGTGTGGTCAGCACAGTGCCCCATGCTGGACAGGGCTCTAGTATGGTCAGCACAGTGCCCCATGCTGGACAGAGCTCTAGTATTATCAGCACAATGCCCCATGCTGGACAGAGCTCTAGTATGGTCAGCACAATGCCCCATGCTGGACAGGGCTCGAGTATGGTCAGCACAATGCCCCATGCTGGACAGAGCTCTAGTATGGTCAGCACAATGCCCCATGCTGGACAGGGCTCTAGTGTGGTCAGCACAGTGCCCATGCTGGACAGAGCTCTAGTATTATCAGCACAATGCCCCATGCTGGACAGAGCTCTAGTATGGTCAGCACAATGCCCCATGCTGGACAGAGCTCTAGTATGGTCAGCACAATGCCCCATGCTGGACAGGGCTCTAGTATGGTCAGCACAATGCCCCATGCTGGACAGAGCTCTAGTATGGTCAGCAATATGCTCCATGCTGGACAGGGCTCTAGCGTGGTCAGCACAGTGCCCCATGCTGGACAGGGCTCTAGTATGGTCAGCACAGTGCCCCATGCTGGACAGAGCTATAGTATGGTCAGCACAGTGCCCCATGCTGGACAGGGCTCTAGTATGGTCAGCACAATGCCCCATGCTGGACAGGGCTCTAGTATGGTCAGCACAATGCCCCATGCTGGACAGGGCTCTAGTATGGTCAGCACAATGCCCCATGCTGGACAGGGCTCTAGTATGGTCAGCACAATGCCCCATGCTGGACAGGGCTCTAGTATGGTCAGCACAATGCCCCATGCTGGACAGGGCTCTAGTATGGTCAGCACAATGCCCCATGCTGGACAATGCTCTAGTATGGTCAGCACAATGCCCCATGCTGGACAATGCTCTAATATGGTCAGCACAGTGCCCCATGCTGGACAGGGCTCTTGTATGATCAGCACAATGCCCCATGCGGGACAGAGCTCTAGTATGGTCAGCACAATGCCCCATGCTGGACAGAGCTCTATTATGGTCAGCACAATGCCCCATGCTGGACAGAGCTCCAGTATGGTCAGCACAATGCCCCATGCTGGACAGAACTCTAATATGGTCAGCACAATGCCCCATGCTGGACAGAGCTCTAGTATGGTCAGCACAATGCCCCATGCTGGACAATGCTCCATTATGGTCAGCACAATGCCCCATGCTGGACAGGGCTCTAGTGTGGTCAGCACAATGCCCCATGCTGGACAGGGCTCTAGTGTGGTCAGCACAGTGCCCCATGCTGGACAGGGCTCTAGTATGGTCAGCACAGTGCCCCATGCTGGACAGAGCTCTAGTATTATCAGCACAATGTCCCATGCTGGACAGGGCTCTAGTGTGGTCAGCACAATGCCCCATGCTGGACAGAGCTCTAGTATGGTCAGCACAATGCCCCATGCTGGACAGAGCTCTAGTATTATCAGCACAATGCCCCATGCTGCACAGGGCTCTAGTATGGTCAGCACAATGCCCCATGCTTCACAGGGCTCTAGTATGGTCAGCACAATGCCCCATGCTGGACAATGCTCCAGTATGGTCAGCACAATGCCCCATGCTGGACAGGGCTCTAGTGTGGTCAGCACAATGCCCCATGCTGGACAGAGCTCTAGTATTATCAGCACAGTGCCCCATGCTGGACAGGGCTCTAGTATTATCAGCACAGTGCCCCATGCTGGACAGAGCTATAGTATGGTCAGCACAATGCCCCATGCTGGACAGAGCTCTAGTATGGTCAGCACAATGCCCCATGCTGGACAAAACTCTAATATGGTCAGCACAGTGCCCCATGCTGGACAGGGCTCTAGTATGGTCAGCACAATGCCCCATGCTGGACAGGGCTCTAGTATGGTCAGCACAATGCCCCATGCTGGACAGAGCTCTAGTATTATCAGCACATGCCCCATGCTGGACAGAGCTCTAGTATGGTCAGCACAATGCCCCATGCTGGACAGAGCTCTAGTATGGTCAGCACAATGCCCCAAGCTGGACAAAGCTCTAATATGGTCAGCACAATGCCCCATGCTGGACAGAGCTCTAGTATGGTCAGCACAATGCCCCATGCTGGACAATGCTCCAGTATGGTCAGCACAGTGCCCCATGCTGGACAGGGCTCTAGTGTGGTCAGCACAACGCCCCATGCTGGACAGAGCTCTAGTATTATCAGCACAATGCCCCATGCTGGACAGGGCTCTAGTATGGTCAGCACAGTGCCCCATGCTGGACAGAGCTCTAGTATTATCAGCACAATGCCCCAAGCTGGACAGAGCTCTAGTATGGTCAGCACAATGCCCCATGCGGGACAGAGCTCTAGTATGGTCAGCACAGTGCCCCATGCTGGACAGGGCTCCAGTATGGTCAGCACAATGCCCCATGCTGGACAGGGCTCTAGTGTGGTCAGCACAATGCCCCATGCTGGACAGAGCTCTAGTATGGTCAGCACAATGCCCCATGCTGGACAATGCTCCAGTATGGTCAGCACAATGCCCCATGCTGGACAGGGCTCTAGTGTGGTCAGCACAGTGCCCCATGCTGGACAGGGCTCTAGTATGGTCAGCACAGTGCCCCATGCTGGACAGAGCTCTAGTATTATCAGCACAATGCCCCATGCTGGACAGAGCTCTAGTATGGTCAGCACAATGCCCCATGCTGGACAGGGCTCGAGTATGGTCAGCACAATGCCCCATGCTGGACAGAGCTCTAGTATGGTCAGCACAATGCCCCATGCTGGACAGGGCTCTAGTGTGGTCAGCACAGTGCCCATGCTGGACAGAGCTCTAGTATTATCAGCACAATGCCCCATGCTGGACAGAGCTCTAGTATGGTCAGCACAATGCCCCATGCTGGACAGAGCTCTAGTATGGTCAGCACAATGCCCCATGCTGGACAGGGCTCTAGTATGGTCAGCACAATGCCCCATGCTGGACAGAGCTCTAGTATGGTCAGCAATATGCTCCATGCTGGACAGGGCTCTAGCGTGGTCAGCACAGTGCCCCATGCTGGACAGGGCTCTAGTATGGTCAGCACAGTGCCCCATGCTGGACAGAGCTATAGTATGGTCAGCACAGTGCCCCATGCTGGACAGGGCTCTAGTATGGTCAGCACAATGCCCCATGCTGGACAATGCTCCAGTATGGTCAGCACAATGCCCCATGCTGGACAGGGCTCTAGTGTGGTCAGCACAGTGTCCCTTGCTGGACAGGGCTCTAGTATGGTCAGCACAATGCCCCATGCTGGACAGGGCTCTAGTATTATCAGCACAATGCCCCATGCTGGACAGAGCTCTAGTGTGGTCAGCACAATGCCCCATGCTGGACAGAGCTCTAGTATGGTCAGCACAATGCCCCATGCTGGACAGGGCTCTAGTATGGTCAGCACAATGCCCCATGCTGGACAGGGCTCTAGTATGGTCAGCACAGTGCCCCATGCTGGACAGGGCTCTAGTATGGTCAGCACAGTGCCCCATGCTGGGCAGAGCTCTAGTATGGTCAGCACAATGCCCCATGCTGGACAGAGCTCTAGTATGGTCAGCACAATGCCCCATGCTGGACAGAGCTCTAGTATGGTCAGCACAATGCCCCATGCTGGACAGAGCTCTAGTATGGTCAGCACAATGCCCCATGCTGGACAGAGCTCTAGTATGGTCAGCACAGTGCCCCATGCTGGACAGAGCTCTCGTATTATCAGCACAATGCCCCATGCTAGACAGGGCTCTAGTATGGTCAGCACAATACCCCATGCTGGACAGAGCTCTAGTATTATCAGCACAATGCCCCATGCTGGACAGAGCTCTAGTATGGTCAGCACAGTGCCCCATGCTGGACAGGGCTCTAGTATGGTCAGCACAATGCCCCATGCTGGACAGAGCTCTAGTATGGTCAGCACAGTGCCCCATGCTGGACAGGGCTCTAGTATGGTCAGCACAGTGCCCCATGCTGGACAGGGCTCTAGAGTGGTCAGCATAGTGCCCCATGCTGGACAGGGCTCTAGTATGGTCAGCACAATGCCCCATGCTGGACAGAGCTCTAGTATGGTCAGCACAATGCCCCATGCTGGACAGGGCTCTAGTATGGTCAGCACAGTGCCCCATGCTGGACAGGGCTCTAGTATGGTCAGCACAATGCCCCATGCTGGACAGAGCTCTAGTATGGTCAGCACAATGCCCCATGCTGGACAGAGCTCTAGTATGGTCAGCACAATGCCCCATGCTGGACAGGGCTCTAGTATAGTCAGCACAATGCCCCATGCTGCACAGGGCTCTAGTATGGTCAGCACAATGCCCCATGCTGGACAGAGCTCTAGTATGGTCAGCACAGTGCCCCATGCTGGACAGAGCTCTAGTATGGTCAGCACAATGCCCCATGCTGGACTGGGCTCTAGTATAGTCAGCACAATGCCCCATGCTGCACAGGGCTCTAGTATGGTCAGCACAATGCCCCATGTTGGACAGAGCTCTAGTATTATCAGCACAATGCCCCATGCTGGACAGGGCTCTAGTGTGGTCAGCACAGTGCCCCATGCTGGACAGGGCTCTAGTGTGGTCAGCACAATGCCCCATGCTGGACAGGGCTCTAGTATGGTCAGCACAGTGCCCCATGCTGGACAGAGCTCTAGTATGGTCAGCACAATGCCCCATGCTGGACAGGGTTCTTGTATGGTCAGCACAATGCCCCATGCTGGACAGAGCTCTAGTATAGTCAGCACAATGCCCCATGCTGGACAGGGCTCCAGTATGGTCAGCACAGTGCCCCATGCTGGACAGAGCTCTAGTATGGTCAGCACAATGCCCCATGCTGGACACGGCTCTAGTATGGTCAGCACAGTGCCCCATGCTGGACAGAGCTCTAGTATGGTCAGCGCAATGCCCCATGCTGGACAGGGCTCTAGTATGGTCAGCACAATGCCCCATGCTGGACAGGGCTCTAGTGTGGTCAGCACAATGCCCCATGCTGCACAGGGCTCTAGTATGGTCAGCACAATGCCCCATGCTGGACAGAGCTCTAGTATGGTCAGCACAATGCCCCATGCTGGACAGGGCTCTAGTGTGGTCAGCACAATGCCCCATGCTGGACAGGGCTCTAGAGTGGTCAGCACAGTGCCCCATGCTGGACAGGGCTCTAGTATGGTCAGCACAATGCCCCATGCTGGACAGGGCTCTCGTATGGTCAGCACAATGCCCCATGCTGGACAGGGCTCTAGTATGGTCAGCACAATGCCCCATGCTGGACAGGGCTCTAGTATTATCAGCACAATGCCCCATGCTGGACAGGGCTCTAGTATGGTCAGCACAATGCCCCATGCTGGACATTGCTCTAGTATTATCAGCACAATGCCCCATGCTGGACAGGGCTCCTGCATGGTTAGCACAATGCCCCATGCTGGACAGGGCCCGAGTATGGTCAGCACAATGCCCCATGCTGGACAGGGCTCCAGCATGGTTAGCACAATGCCCCATGCTGGACAGGGCCCGAGTATGGTCAGCACAATGCCCCATGCTGGACAGAGCTCTAGTATGGTCAGCACAATGCCCCATGCTGGACAGAGCTCTAGTATGGTCAGCACAATGCCCCATGCTGGACAGAGCTCTAGTATGGTCAGCACAATGCCCCATGCTGGACAGAGCTCTAGTATGGTCAGCACAATGCCCCATGCTGCACAGGGCTCTAGTATGGTCAGCACAATGCCCCATGCTGGACAGAGCTCTAGTGTGGTCAGCACAGTGCCCCAGGCTGGACAGGGCCCGAGTATGGTCAGCACAATGCCCCATGCTGGA